>NC_143195.1:6672500-6737500 GCF_051530095.1 Phoenix dactylifera | reverse complement strand
AGCAATGGAGCAGCCATCTTGGTTCAGCCTATTATAGTTAAGGTCAAGGTCCACCGTACCGGGTCCGGTAGGCGTACCGGTTGCCTACCGGACCGGTACGGGCCGGTTCGTACCGTGCTCCGGGCGGTACGAACCGGGAAGCTCTTCCCCGCCGGAACCGGAGAAGAAGAAGAGAACCAGAGGGAGCGCGGGGAAGAGAGGGAGCGAGCCCACCTTTGGCCGCCATCGGAGAGCCGCGGAGGGGCGTCGGAGGCCGGTGGGGGGCGGCGGAGGCCGGCCGCGGCCTCCGCAGCGCCCCCACGGGCTCCCCCGCCCCCCGCCGGCCTCCGCCGCCCCCCACCGGCCTCCGACGCCCCTCCGCGGCTGTCCGATGGCGGCCGAAGGTGGGTTCCCTCCCTCTCTTCCCCGCGCTCCCTCTTTTTCTCCTCGTCTTCTTCGTCTCCGGCAAGAAACCGGCCTGTACCGGTTTCCACGGCTCCGCCGTACCGGTAGCTGGCCGGACCGGTTTGTACCGGCCCGTACCGGCCGGTACGGGCCGGTTCGGCATACGCTGGTTAAGGTTTTAGTCAACTAATTTGATGCGTTGCGTGAAAAATCCATATGGTAAGCTTTTTCGGTAGCCTAAAATTTATACAATCTCAAAATAAAGTTAGAAGTTGGTTTCTTGAGAGAATTTAGGATCCAATTTCTCATTTAAAGCTATGGTTGCTTACATTTTGTGCAATCAGCATCAAAAGGTTGGATGTTGCATTTCATCTGCTAGATTTTAGACTTGAATATGGTACTCTGCTTTCTTTAGTGGTGAGCAAGGTCTGAGGCAGTGCATCCCACTGTCTTTTCTTCTCATTTTTCCTCATTGTAGTATTAAGTAGCATTCTGCAACCTGATTGCCTTTGATTAAACCCCAAATTTCCTCCATTAACACAATTTGTCAATTTTTTTAATAACTAAAGTGAATAATAGTGAGATTTTGGAAACCAGGTCAATGTTGGTAGAAGAAATACTAAAATAAAAATATATTTATGAAATGTATTAGGGTTCGTGCTTGGAAGGCCATAGAGATCACTAAGGCAATTGGTGGGAAAAATATAGGGCAAAAATTTCTTCCTCTTCTTGTTTTTGGTTCTTACATGGTAGAGTATGAAATATTCAAAATATTTTACTGAAGGTTGATGAGCTAGGAAGCCTAAAGATATGATAAGAAAAAAAATCTCTGAGCAACAATGATCATGGGATCCTTCTCCAAGTGTTTAAAGCCCCCAGCCTTTGTAATTTGTATGTGATGTAATTCCAAAATTTTCTTCTTGTTCTCTATTTGTAGGTGATAAAGCTCTACTTTGTGATACTGAGGTAGGCTGGTTATTATGGTGTAAAAGCAAATTCTAGAAAATAAAGGTTTGGAAAACTGTGTGAGAAACATAGAGTGCAGCATTAGAATCAAAATCTGATAACAATTCTAGAAGAAATACAACAAATATTCAAGTAGATGAAACAAATATAACTTTGGGAATAATAATTTGAATGACCTCATTTCTTTTCTTTTTTTAAAAAAAAGAACACTCATCGTACAGTGTAAATGCAGAGGAAGGAATCTGATGCAGGGAAAGTATTTGTGGTATGAGTCAAGAGCTCAAATGGTAGCGCAAAATATAAGATGATTGGGAAAAGTATTCAAATACCTCGGATGGAGGCGGACCTTGATCGATCCGGGCTTGAGGCCGGTTGGTCGACGCCGAAGATGAGTGGATGAGGAAAAGATCCTCGGGTGGAGGCGAAGCTCGATCAAGGCTTGAGGGCTGGTCGGTCGGAGCCGGAGAAGAGGGAGGAGGAGAAGATCCTCGGGTGGAGGCGAAGCTCACTCGAGGTTTGAGGGTCGGTCGGTCGGCATCGAAGAGGAGAGAGGAGGAGAAAACACCTCGGCTGGAGGCGGAGCTCGTACCAAAGAGGAGGGAGGAGGAGATCGATGGGGTTTCGGGTCAATAGGTGGGTGTCGGAGAGCAAGAAAAGGGGGGTTAGGGCTTGGAAATGATATCTTCAAGTCGATCGGGCTCGATTGGGCGGCCTTCGACGATGCTTATAAGTGTCGTCTTAGACCAGACGGATATGTGGGGATGGCCTTGTTGAGGACCCACGCAAGCAACGCCAAGATAGCGCCAAGCTGAGAGAGGACCATGTGCTAACCGAAAGCTAAAGTGGCCAAATGATGTGTATTATGGCCGGCCGACCCTTAGCCAACCACGAGATTCATCCACGACTTCGGCACCGCGTGGGATCAGCTTGCGCGCCCGACCTAGCCCCATTAACCCAACGAGCAGTCTCCATATACGCTCCAGGCCGACTTCAGGCCCTGCCAAAGGCCGAGCCGACCTCGGCCAGAGACCAGGCCGACCTCAAATCCCGCCAAAGGCTGAGCCGACCTCGGCCAGAGGCCAGGCCGACCTCAAACCCCGCCGAAGGTCGAGCCAACCTCGGCCAGACGAGGACTTCCGGGTCGCGCGACCCGATCAACCAGGACACACGTCCCGCGCATCTGGGACACGCGTCCTGTGCATCCGGGACGCACGTCCCAGCTAGCTGCGCACCACGGCCGTTGATCACTCCGGAAGACTAATAAGTGCTAAATAATGTATAAATAAATCTATTTTACAAAGCACTTATTAGTATATATATATATATATATATATATTAAAGTTTAAACATGAGAAAATATGTTCACCTTCATCAATGCATTTTAATTCAATTTTGATTATCGATTAAGCTTAATGTATGCAGGTCGAGTCAAGCTCCATTAGGTAAAGCCTAAACTGACACTGCATCATTTCACAATTTCACATCCTCCGGAGTCATCTCCAAGAACTCTTCTCCAAAATTCAGTGCTTCCCATTAATTTCCGTCTCTTCACAAATTCACCTACTTCTCTTCCCATACTTTTCAATCATTTATTTCTCAGATCTCAAAGTATATCATCTATTCACCTATAGTTGCACAGATCTCAGAGAATTCTAGTCATTGGCCTCTTCCCAGCGGAATAGGGTTAATTCCCCTACTTCAAACAGTTCAATTCCCATAGTGAGCTCCCGCGATATAGCGCAGTGGAGAGGAGGAGTGGGGACCCGACACTTTGATGGTGCCTGGATATGGAGACTACGTGTTCATCCACGCATCGCACTATTCCTGTGGAAGGTAGCATGGGGCTGCCTACCCACTAGGAGTGTTCTGATGCGACGGGGAGTACGGATAGCTGCAGATTGTGTTGTTTGTCCGGAGGTGGAGGAGTCTATCTATCATGTGCTAGTTGAGTGCCCGCGGGCTGTTCAGATTTGGAGGGCTGCAGGGATCGCCTATGATCCGGGACAGAGATGGTCGTCCATAGCCGAGCTCATCAGGTTCCTGGAGTTCCCAGGGGCAGGACCCGGGGTGCAGGAGAGAGGGACTCGTGTTGCATATCTGGCTTACCACTCCTGGTTAGACAGGAATGTACGAGTCTTTGAGGGTCGCAGCTCGTCCCCGGGGGCGGTGGTGGCCAGGGCCTTTCTGCACGCAGAGGAGTTTTTTAGCACTGCTGTTAGGTCACCTTCCAGGTTGGCCAGGGACATCTGGGGTACCCCGACCGCTCTTGGAGCGCCCATCTGCTTCGTATCCTGGGTACCCCCACCCCCTGGTTTCCTGAAGGTGAATTTTGATGGTAACTTGGCGGCTGACGGACGTGGTGGAGGTGCAGGCTTCGTCATTCGTGATCATGATGCCAGGTTAGTGGCACTGGGGGGGCAGCGGATCTTCGATGCATCGGTGGTTTGTGCGGAGCTCCGAGCCGCATGGGAGGGCATATCTTATGCGAGACGGATATTGCATGCCGACCAGGTCATTCTTGAGGGCGACTCAGCCACTGTGATTGATTGGATTAGGGGTCGTGGTCGTGCAGGTGAGGGCAGACCGTTACTCATGGATATTCGCGGTCTCTTGCAGGCGTGTGGAACCTACCAGGCTATACATGTCTACAGGGAAGCGAATTGTGCAGCCGATTGGGTCGCTTCCTATGCGGCTCACCATTCTGGTGGTTTTACTGTGCGGGAGCCCGACACTGTGCCGGAGTCTCTTTTAGATTTACTTGCTTCTGATTTTGTAGGCCGTCTTCATACCCGTAGGGTATGAGCCGCCGTTGTACCAAAAAAAAAAAAAAAAAAAAAAAAAACAGTTCAATTCCCATCTTCCCAACCAAGCCAAATCAAATCCACGAATTATCTCCCTTGCTCTATATTCGCATGGGATCCCCTGTGTCCAACAAACAGAGCCCATCCAAAGAACTCCCTTCATCCCGTTATGATCCATCCTCACCCGCCACGGATTCTTCCCAACATCCCAAACTTCCACACGTGCATCCCAACCTTTCTTCTCCCTCGATTCATCCTTATCTTCCCGATTCTTCCGGCATCTCTTCTCAGCCGTGAACACCATCCAGCATTTCCGGATTTCCTCCACATCATCCCCTGCTTCAGCGGAACAGAGTCATGGATAAATTCAAAGATTACCACCCCAGCATTCCAGATTGACTCCAGCATCCATATTAACAGGAATCCGAGATTCTCACTTCCAGATTTCTTCTCTCAAATCGAGCCAACCTTCCTCCAGTTCGCAGCTTCCATCATCCACAGGATAAGCTTCAGTATCCCGTGCGCTCACTCCCAGCAAATCTTCAACGTCTCAAACCAATCCAGTCGAGTTCAACAAATCTTAGGATCCCGTCTTCATCGCCCACCGAACTCAGGATTCATTCGTTCCCAACCATTCGTGAATCCCAACGTCATCAGATTCCTCCTATTCCCTATTTCGGGATTAATTCCAGCCGAGATCCTCTCACGTCCAAGCTTCAGTTTCCCTTCCGCATCCAAAGAACAAACCCATTGATCCTCATTCATCCTCATCACCTCTCAGCCGCAAGCCATTCCGCGTTTCAGCAGCGTCCGAACCTGCAGCTGAGATTTCCAAACGTCCGAACCATCCAGATCGCAGCCCAGCAATTTTTCCGTGATTCAACTTCATCCCGTCCGCTTCCTCTATGCATCTCAGCATGATCCATCCTTATCCACTGCTAACCGAGTCCCAAGCTTGATCTCTTTCGTGATGACCATCCAGAATCCATGACAGCTTCCCGAGCTTCACGGGTCACCTTCCATCTACCACGAGTTCCAACTCTTCATCCAGCAACTTCACGCGTCCTCTCCACGTTCTCCCATCTTCACCTGTTTCGGTTTTTTCTCTGCGTCCAGATGAGAGCAAGCAGCCGTCTTCCATGCAATCAGATCCCAACGCATCTTCTTCCCAACGTCCAGATTGGATATTGCAATCATCCATGGATCAGCTAATGACTTCGTATCCTTATCTTTCCATTCGAAACAACCACAGAGGAGGGGAGAGAGGGAAATGTGCAGCCCATAAAAGGCCAAGGCCGGAAACAGAGAAGGCAATCTCTTCGAAGGGTGAGTTCCCACCGAAGTAAAAAGGAAAGAGAGGATTTTGGGTATTGTGGGAAGAACTTCCCACGGAAAAAGAAAAAAAAAAAAAAGATGAAATTCTAAGGGAGTCCCACGGGAGAGGAAAGAGCCGCAAGGGAAAATAGAAGAGCCAGTCACAATGAAGGATCTCTGCGGTGCTGCTGTCGCCCACGACTCCATGGAAGGCTGAGCTCTTCACTAGGGTTGGATGCAGCCCTAACAAAGGGCCAAGAGTTTTGTATTTTTTATTTCTATTCATAGAGTTGTATAAACTTTATTTTGTTCTTAATGAATATTTTATTTCATCTCATATTTAATTTCAGTGATTTTAAGTATGAGTTTATACAACTATTCTTCATGATCACTAAGTTAATAAAAGATCACCCATGCTTAGGGAGGATGCAGTGTCCTGCCACATTAGTTTAGGGTAGACATTTCATGCCAACCGAGGCTGGATGTTCCTAAATTACTTTTGTGAGATTTTATTTAAATACTTATTAGGCTTGAAGCCAATTTGCTTGTTAATCCAAGAATGAATTAAGATATAATTAATCCTTGTTGCTTTGTTAGTGGTGAATTTTTTGCCCTAGGTTCCATCAAACTTATATCATTTTAATTACATATCTTATTAAATCGCTTAGTTTAATAGTCTTCACAAACTCTCTCTTTCACATTATTTTTAAGAAAACAATTGTACCCCAATTCCTGTGGATCGATACCCGTAATCACTATCCTACCAAATACGTGCTATTGCATGGTCTTTTAAATTAACTTTCAACTTTTGGCGCCGTTGCCGGGGATTGCTAGTATAGTTGTTTTTCTCTTCATAAAAAGAAACTTTCAAAAAAATATATATCTAAAATAAAATAAAAATATTTTCTATTTTTGTTACTTTCCTTATCCTTTTTTTTCTCTCTTACTAATTTTTGTTTTTTCTCTTGGTATTATTTGATCAGGAATTGAAGAAAAAATCTGGGACAATCAAAAAGGGAACTGCTGGAAAAGGAATACTGTAGAGATTTGCCTAAAAAAAAAAATTCTGGGGAAATTTTTTTTGGTAACCTCTAAACCTTTTTTATTTAAATTGATTTCCAATTAGCTTAAAATTTTATGGTGATTGTTTGATTTTAATTTCAGCAAAAGTGTGAATGCATGTTTGATACACATACACCAATTAATCCGCACATAGTGAGGGCAATCACCCTAACAAGGTAAGAACTGAATTTCATCACCAAATTTTTGCCCAAATTAGGTGAACCAATTCGCACATAGCTATCACTTTAATTAAAAACAATTAGACGTTGGCCCCTAGGGACATTCGAGCTCAATAGGACGAAGATCACCGAAAGTTGCACCAATTTCGCTATGTGGCTCAGTTGATGTCTAGACAAGCTTTGTCCGTATAAAGAAGACAGTTCATCTGTTCGAGGCAAGTGGTTTTTAAGTGGGACCTTTGCGAACGCATCGTGACCCCCCCACTTACCTGGGAGCTTACCTGGTCAACTCAGTTCATTAGACCGGATTGGAGGCTTAGGTGCCCTCTTCAAACCAGTTAGGAGCTGTCTAGTGATTTTAGGGCAAATACAAGGATTTGATGTGTTTTTCTTTTAGTGCATGCTTGACTGTACTTGACTGATCAGAAGAGTATTAGTGTATGCTAGGGTGTCGTTCCAGATCTCCTGAATTAGTACATTTTGATTCTGAAATAGAGCATTCTATTAGGGCCCTTCGAGCCAAAATCCGCACCTATAGAATCATAGGATCTGCTCCACCTATCGAGATGGCTGAAGAACAACCCAAGCTGTTAAAGGAGTACTTTACTCCTTTCATTTATATCTCTCCATCTTGTACTCGACTACCTGATACCACTGCTGCTGTACAGTTTGAAATTAAGTCTAGTATCATCCAAATGCTTCCCTCTTTTTATGGACTCAATAATGAAGACCCATACGAACATTTAGATGAGTTCCTTGAGATCTGCACCATTGTCAAAATTCAGAACTTCACTGATGATGCTCTGAAACTTAGGCTATTCTCTTTTTCTCTTAAGGATAGAGCTAAACAGTAGCTCCATTCATTAGAAGCCAATTCCATTCTTTCATGGGCCCAAATGCAACATGAATTTCTAAAAAAATATTTTTCCATAGGAAGAACAAACCAATTTAGGCGTGCTATCACGAGCTTCTCCCAATCTGACGAGGAAGAATTTCATTAAACTTGGAAAAAATTTAGAGATTTACTCCGAAAATGCCCGCATCATCAAATACCCAAATGGCAATTAGTGCAATGCTTTTATGACAGATTGTCTGAATGAAATCGTCAAATGGTTGATGCTTCTTGTGGGGGAACTTTTATGCTTAAGAGTGTGCATGAGGCATGGCAGTTGTTTGAAAACCTCAATAAAAATTTCCTCCACCATGCCTCCTCCGCTCGTCAAGCACCCCCGAGTTCTCAAAGAAAAGGGACCATATATGAAGTTAGCCAGTCCATAGGTCTATCTGACAAAGTAGATGAACTATCCCGCAAGTTGGACCAGTTAATGTCTAGAGAATAGCTTCCAAACTTTTCCCAAGCACAAATTTGTGCTCTCTGTTCTAGCCCGTCTCACCCTGTTTTTGAGTGCCCTTTGGCAGCTCAATTCCCTGAATTTGTGCAAGAACAAGTTAATGCTGCCCAAACACAGTTCCGACCGGGTAATGATCCATATTCCACTACTTATAACCCGAGATGGCGCAACCATCCAAACTTCTCTTGGAAGCAGCAAACTCCCAACACCTCCCAGCCTTATTCCCAAAACTTTCAACCGTTCCAGAATGTTCATCCAAACCATCCTCCTACTCACTATTCACAATTTCAACATGTTCCTCCTCCACCACCCTAGAGAGATACTGCTTTTGAGCAGAAAGTATTAACTGCTCTTCAAGGACTGGAAGCCAATGCACAATTGTTGCACTCTCATACCCAGTCTATTGCCAAATTAGAGACCCAGCTAGGGCGGCTAGTTAGTGCACTAAATAAGAGAGAGGAAGGCAAGTTTCCAAGCCAACCAGTGAGTAACCCGAGAGGGCAGTACATGGCTCAAGAGACTCACCCGAATGATGTTCACAATGAACAAGCTAACGACATGACTACCTTAAGAAGCGGACGTATAGTGGACAATAAGGTTGGAGAACAAGAACATAAGGAAAATGAAGATAGGAGTGTGACTGTGCCTAAAGAGAACCCACACTCTTCTTTGTCACCATCTAGTCCAGTATCGACCACACCTCTTACACCAAAGGCCCCTTTTCCTCAATGTCTGAAAGCACCTTCTCCCTTTGGCATGAAAGGAACTTCGTTGGAAGAAATAATGGAGGTCTTCAAACAAGTCAAAATCAACCTCCCCCTCCTTGATGCCATAAAACAAGTTCCATCCTATGCCAAATTTTTCAAAGATCTTTGTACCCAGAAACGAAAATCTAGGACACATGTGCCAAAAAAGGTCTTCCTAACTGAACAAGTGAGCTCCATCCTCCAGCACAAAACCTCTCCTAAGTTCAAGGATCCTGGTGCACCTACCATCTCTTGTGTGGTAGGAGACAATTCTATTGATCGAGCACTATTAGATTTAGGGGCAAGTGTTAATCTTCTTCCTTACTCAGTCTATGAGAAGTTCGGATTAGATGAATTAAAGCCTACTTCGGTGTTCCTGCAATTGGTTGATCGATCTGTTAAAATACCACGAGGAACAATTGAAGACGTCCTAGTCAAGGTAGATAAATTTTATTTTCCAGTCGATTTCATCGTCCTTGATATAGAACCTGTGCCGAACCTTAAGAAATAGATCCCTATGATTCTTGATGGTCCCTTCTTAGCTACAGCCAATGCATGTATTAACTGTAGAACTGGGGTGATGGATATATCTTTTGGGAACATGAAAGTCAAACTAAATGTATTCCGTGCCTCGGATCAACCTGCAAGGGAAGATGAATGCTTCCTAGTTGACAAAATGGACGATCTTGTAGAAGAAGCCCTTCGCTATATTTTGGCATATGACCCTTTGGAAGCATGTTTAGCCCATTTTGACATTAATAACTTTGATTTAGACAAGGCCATAGAAGAAGTCAATGTCTTACTCGACAATCCGTCTCCCACGAATTCTCATCCTTCGCGAATCCTATATGAACCTCTTCCTACCCTTTCTAGTGCGCCACAGTGCCCCTCCATCGAGTCCCCTCCCAAACTTGAGTTAAAGCCACTTTCGGTAACTGAGGATGATAGTGTTATTTTGATGATTAACAAGTAATTATCTAGAGCATGCTATAAGTTAAATTGATACTTCATTTATAAGTTCCTTACTCTCAGTACATTTGTTTAATTGAAAATATATATATGGTCTTGTTCATTTGGATGAATCTAACCTTGAGAATGCAGCAAAGTGTGGATTGAGTCGACCCATAGGTTGATTGGGTCGACCCCGGGACTTAAAGGAATCATCTGGCACACTCCTGCAAAAACAGCACAAATGAACAGTGAGTTGGGTCGACCCAAGGTAGGCATGAGTCGACCCAACCTCCAAAGAACCTCAAAATGCAAAGGAAAAATGCTCTCTGGATTTACTGAGAGGGTCGACC
The DNA here is from genome assembly GCF_051530095.1 of Phoenix dactylifera. NCBI lineage: Eukaryota > Viridiplantae > Streptophyta > Magnoliopsida > Arecales > Arecaceae > Phoenix > Phoenix dactylifera. Next base: position 6,727,395 of record NC_143195.1, on the reverse strand, counting down.
CACACAGTGGTTGAGTCGACCCAAGCTTGAGTCGACCCAAACCCTGAGAGGGTCGACCCAAAGGCAAGACAGAAAGACAGACAGAAAATGGTTCTCTGGAATTACTGAGAGGGTCGACCCAAGAAGAAGTTGAGTCGACCCAAGTGAACTTTGAGTCGACCCAAACCCTGAGAGGGTCGACCCAAATGGAAGACAGAAAGACAGACAGAAAATGGCTCTCTGGAATTACTGAGAGGGTCGACCCAAGAAGAAGTTGAGTCGACCCAAGTGAACTTTGAGTCGACCCAAAGAATGGTTGGGTCGACCCAAGTGAAGGAAGTTTGAAATTCATGTTTCTGTGTTCTCTGAGAGGGTCGACCCAAGGAATGTTTGAGTCGACCCAAGGCCAAGTTGGGTCGACCCAAGGACAGGTTGAGCCGACCCAAACACGGGCTGAACAGTAACGGATAGTTCTGCAGATGTACTTTTTGTCCTTCCCAAGGTCAGTAACGGCTAGTTTTTGAATTCTAACCATTGGGGCTTGACCAAAGAAGGTGGGAGGCTATTTAAAGGGGCACTATTCATCAGAGAGTAATAACTTTTGAGTGGGATATCAAAGAAAACACAAGAAAACAAAAGAGCCCTAATCTCCTTCATCAAGAGCTTCATTCAAGAATCAAAGAAAGGGATTGAGCACATTCAAAGAGGCATCAAGAGCTCCTTCCCCCCTTGAAGAGTGAAGCTTCCTTGACAAAGAAGAGCAAAGCGACTTCAAAGCGATAAATACTTTCTAACTCTTCTTTGTAGTTCATATTGTTTTATATGCTCATTTAGGAGTTTGAATCTTTTCTTTTTATTTGTTAAACACTTTGTAAAGGTTCGTTGGTGAGCCCGCAAAACCAACAAAGGTTTTTGGTGAACCCGGAAAACCAAAGTGTAAAGGTTAGTTGGTGAGCCCGCAAAACCAACAAAGGTTTTTGGTGAACCCGGAAAACCAAAGTGTATAGGTTCGTTGGTGAGCCCGTAAAACCAACAAAGGTTTTTGGATTGTGAGCCCGGAAAACAATCCAACTGTAATCCGCGGGATTATAGTGAATTCCCAAGGGGACGCTTGGGGAGTGGACGTAGGTGCTAAGGAGAGCACCGAACCACTATATATTGTTGTGTTTGTGTTGTGCTTGTGCTTACGTTTATTCTTGCATCATCTTCTATCTTTGCACTAGTTTAAATCATTCAAATAGTTTAACGAAGCATCCACCGCACTTAATTAAGAAAACGTTTAAAGCACCAAAATTTAGAAGAAACCAATTCACCCCCCCTCTTGGCTTGTCACCTTGGGCAACAAGTGGTATCAGAGCAAGGTGCTCTAATAGTACTCATTGATCTCACAATCAAGAGTTAAAGATCATGACAACCCAAGTGGGATATTCTATGAGTGAGGGACAATTAATTGATAGACCTCCACTATTTGATGGTATAAACTACACATATTGGAAAGCACGCATGCGCATTTTCATTCAAGCACATGACTACGATTTATGGAGTATCATAGTCAATGGGCTACACACAAACACTAATCATGATAAAGAAAGGGCTCAGCAAAATGCAAAAGCCATGAATATTCTATATTGTGCATTGGATGATAGTGAACTTAATAGCATATCTTTTTGCATAACTGCTAAGGAAATATGGAATATGCTTGAAGTTAAATATGAATGTACTAACGTTTCTAGTGAATTTGAAACTAGTTCCGAAGAAGAAGAGCATCAAACTGAAACTGAAAATCTATGCTTTGGAGCACATGAAGATGAGGTATGTACTCGAACACAAAGTGATTTCTCATTCAAAAATCAAGTACATACTGAAGCTCAATCTGATTTTACATTTGATGAACTTCATGATGCTTTTTCTGATTTATACTTAGAATATAAGAAGCTTAGTTTAAAGAATAAAAAGCTAAATCAGAAAAATCTATCTCCTGCTGAAAGCTATAATATAACTCAGAAAAATAATAAATTACTTTCAGAAGACAATGAAAGGCTAACTAAAGAAGTTAACAAATTTAAGCCTATAGTTGAAAAATTTACTATCAGCTCTGAAAAACTGAACTTAATGATAAATAATCAAAGAGCTGAATTTGAAAAGGCTGGATTAGGATATCAATCTTGGTACACACAAAAATCCCTTAATGATATATGTGTTAAATTCTCCACTATCTATCCTAAAACGGATTCTAATTTATCTAATGAACCTAATGAACAAAAACAGAAAATTAAAAATCCATCATCCACTTATATTAAATCAATGTTTGTTAAATTTAATAAGAGTATGCAGAAATACATTCCTTATAATCCTAAATTCTGCAAGCCTATGGACAAAATAGCCATTAAGAAAATATGGGTTCCAAAAGGAACAATAATAGCTAACCTACAAGGACCCAAAAGAGCTTGGATTCCTAAGTTGAAAATCTGAATATTTTCTGTAGGTGTGTCTAGCACTCAAGGCTCCAACAAAAGATGCTAATTTAGAAATTGGGTGCTCTAGACTATATTAAAGAATGAAACTTAAAATATACTTTAGAAAAATAATTGAAATGAAAAGAACAATGAAATTAGTAATCCTTGCATCTCATCATTCTCTCTGCCTTAGTATCTAATTAAAACATAAATTGGAGGTATTAATCAATTTTGTGATATAGGTAATATTTTTAAAAATATAATCAAATCACTTCATTTTATAGTATGCCTTACTTACTGCTGGATAAGTTGCTAAATGATTAATCAATTTATTAAGAATAACTCTATGAATTCTCTATCTACTTGATTGAGAGTTTTTATCAATGGTATTATCTTATTGATCATAGACATGAGAATGTATACTTGGTATGCCTTTAAATATATGCACTATGAATACCAAGATTAAAGAAACCACTTTTGGCATATAAAATCAACTCATACTAGTATGGACTTAATCTCAAAAGACCTTATCATTGGTTCACTTAGATTAATTTTTGCAAGGTCAAAGTTTGCTATGTATGTCATCTAGAAAAATAAACTAGAATCATTTCTAAATTTGAAAATATTGTTTCCACCTTTTAGCCGTTGGAAATTCTCCATAAGAACTTATTTGGATCTCTAGGATTGTGAACCTAGGAGATAAGCTCTCTAATTTTGTAATTATGAATGATTTCTCAAAGCTAATGTTGGTTTTATTCTTGGCACTTAAATTGAAATATTTTCTGCCTTGGCACAAACTTACAAAAGGTTTCAAATGAAAAAGGTTTGCAAACTGTGAAAATTCATGGCACAGCTTTGAAAACCAATTTGTTGATAAAATGGTATTGAATACAATTGTGCTTGCACCAAGAACACTATTGCATATAGGGGTTATAAAAAAAAAAAATAAAAAAATAATAGAACCTTTGTTGTGTAAGGACAATGCTTTGTGATAGCAGTTGATTAATACTATCATCACAGCTTGTCATATTATAAGGTTTCTATTAAATCTATTTTTAAAGAAAACCCCATATGAACTCATGAAAAACAGAAAATCAAATGTTGCATACCTTCATGTTTTTCAGTTATACATATTATATTCTCAAGAATGAAATATATGCCAAATCTGATAAAACAAGTATTTCTTTGGATATTACTCTTTAAGCAATGCATATAGAATATTCAATGAAAAGATACTAGTTGTAGAAAGATCAATTTATATTATTCTTATTAAAACTAGATCTTTTATTGAGAATATAGTTTATCACTTTGATTCTATGTAACAATCTGAATTTTGATAGAAACAATTGTTTAAGATAATTTGATTAAAACTCAACTTGTATATCTTATTGATAATTATCTTAAGCAAATAGAATCTAAGCTAAATTAATTCTGAAAATAAAAAAAAATTGATTTGACCTTGATGAATCCTTCTATTGCCTCACATGCTTGTCCTTGAACCATTTTACTTAATGAAGTTATCTCTTTAGTTCAAGTGACTTGTGCTTGCTTATATTTAGACAATCTCTTGAGTAAAGTGACTTAATATTCAATTATTGTCATATCTTATGTTGAGTCATCTAGCTAAGAAATATATTGTATGAATGTTTTGTATCTTGAAGAAACTAATGACTTTTCTTCAAGAAAGAAAAAGATTTTATTAATGATACAGGATTTATGAGCAAGAAATTTCAACTTGAAGGACACCTCGATGAAAGATACAATAAACATTCCCTTGCAAACAAAAAAAAGAGAGATTTTCTTCAGCCAAGGGTGTAAAGAATCTAAAAGGTATTTGGCTTGAAGAATGCTAAATGCACTGGTAATCTAAACTCTTCTCTTGTGAGTTAGTTGAGCAAAATCAATAGTTTGAAATTATATGGTAGCATGATTAAACCTTTAATTGCTGATCATCTTGATATCATGCTTCATTCTCATGCTAGTGATAATTGTTTCATGGTGTGATTAAATTGAAGCTTACTCTTTCCTTTATAATGCATAACCATGAAATACACAAGTTTATGCCTTAAATCTCTAATTCAAAATAACTTGTGATAAGCTATGAATCATTGGGCATAATGAAAATGCTGTTTGCATGATATATATTTATATGCAGCATATTAGATTAATTCTTTATTCTGCTCTTTCATGTAAATGACTTGAGAATAACAAAAAGAGGAAGAGATAAAGAAAAGAAAATGAACAATTATTCAAGGAAAGTAAAATCTAAGTAAAGGCAAATGCTCCAATCTTTAGGAAAAGCAAAACAAGCATAATATATTTGGCACATTTGTAAGACTAATATGAACATTCCTTTGGAAGAGATAAAATCCGTAATTAATTACAAGAAAAGTTTGAAGTGAACATTTTAACCCTTCTATATTGCTCATCATAGGGATGGTGTCAATGGGGAGGCTAGTGGTAGTACCCGACACTATTTGACCCAACTATTCGGTGTAGGGCATATTAGGGACGGCACAAGAGGGAGGCTAGTGGTAGTACCTCGTGCCCCTTCCAACTCCACCGGATAGGGAGCAAATAGAATATAGAGCATAGAAAAGTAAAACCGAAAAATAAATGAAGATAATCAAAATGTTCATTGAATGGTTAAAGAAAGAAATTAAAAAAAAATTAGGCAGAATGAATTGATTATAATTTATCTTTCAACTTGCCTAACATTAGTACATAATGTCCTCCAATTTGTACCAAAATTCAATATGAATTACAAAGATTCTGGATGTGCGCTAATGTTTTTGAAATATGTGTTTTCAATCTTAATAGTTTAAGATGAGCAACAAATGAGAAGATACATATCTCAAATTACAACCTTGAAAGTCTCCTTGAGAATCTTTATGAAATTCAGAATCTGATTTTGTATAAAAGCTTAAACTCAATATGAATTTCTAGATAAAACTACAGCTTAAGAAAAATAGAATAATTCTGATGCCTTGATTGCTTGCCCCGATACGCATCTGAAACATATCATTTCTTATCTTCAAAGTGTACTAATATTGGTCTGAATGATGTGTCTTTCGATGATCTTGATTGCAAATAAATATTTTTAAATATGTGATTTTATTTTGATATTGAAAAGATTTATTGTGCTTCATATATACATTGCTGAAAAACTTTGATTAAGAAATTGAGTTCTATAAATATATATACTTCAATGATCATCTATATATTTTTTTTCTCTCCTACATTATTAAAGACTTCTATCAAAATATATATGTATATATATATATTATTAAAAGAGTGAATGATCTTAAGTTTAGAAATATTTCAGCTCACTCAAATGATTCTTAAAAGAAAGAAAATGTAAATGCTTTTGAAAGAATTTGAGCTTCAAATGAATTATTTTCTGATTAATATTTCAGTACATTTTCTCAAAGATTAAGAGGAAGCATAACTTGTTCTTAAAAGATTAAAAAGAGTGATTGCTATAAATTTTGAATAATTCTAGATCACTCTACATTCTTGATATCATAAAGTTTCAGTTTTATTCACGTTTATCATTAAAATCTGAAATTCAACAAAAGATAAGAATAATTAAAGAAGAATGCATCTTTTAAGGGGGAGCTTTAGATATTCAGTATCTTATCGTAAAGTTACTTTAATTTGATGCATACCTTGAATTTTATGGATTGATTTTGATGAACCTCCTTATATTGCAAGACTTGCTTTAATTATATAATAAGTTTATACCTTGAGATGAGTTCTATAAAGGTTGTCTTATCTCAAACCTTGAGTCTTATGAAAATAAAATATATTTTCGAGATTGACAATTTTATTGAACAAATTCTAAAACTCTCAAATGGAATGATTAATTAAGGAGGAGAAAGAAAATTTCAGAGGGAGAGATCATATAGAACTTAATCATGTAAATTCACAACTAAAGATGAGAGAAGGAATACTAAATGTAAAGTGGTATTGAACTTTGTGCCTCATTGAATATCTTTTGAAAGTTGGATTTTCATCTGTACTTAATTGGTAAATCACTTATTTTGAAAACTAAGTGAAAAGGATTCCATTTGTCTTAGTATTGGAAATTTACTTTGGAATCTACTAATGAGCTCTTATTGGCTTGCACTTTAGTGTTTCAATCATGAGCCAATTCATTTTAATTGATTTTGATGATATGATCTTTAAAGGAGTAAAAGAAAGTCTTTGAGAGAGCTTTCAAAGAACTTTCAAAGCCCTGAATTTTATGTATCCTACATTGCATAAATTCATACTTTGGTACCTATGCTCCAATACTTTTATATCATGAAAGAATTTTGAAGTCATTAAGAATTAAGGATTCAACATAATCTTATGTTTTTCGAGTATATAAGTTTTGATCTTTATTTGCTCTTATACTATACTCTGAAAATTAATTAGATTGCTCTCATCTTGTTATATACTTAATATATATATATATATAAAGATGTTGAGTTTTCATTCGTGCCTTCTTTGAATATTCTTCTTGATACTCCTTGAAATAACTTGAAAAAGATTCCATCTACACTTGATTTCAAAACTATCTTTGGAATCTACATTTAGAGATCACTTCTGGCTTATATCCTAAATATCTCATTCCTAAAGCCAAACACATAGAAATAAGATATGATTTTATTAGGGATCATGTGCAAAATGGAAACATATGTATTGAGCATATATGCACTGAAAAACAATTAGCCGACATATTCACAAAACCCTTGAGTGAAGATAGATTCTGCACGCTAAGGAGAGAATTAGGTATATGTGATCCTTTTTATTGAAGAAATATAAAAGGGAGCAAGTAGTCTCATGATACATTCCTCCAATTTCTAAAAATCCATGAAACATGAGTCAAATTTGTTATCTATAGATTCCTTACTCATGTATCATTGTCCCAGAAAGAATTTATAAGGATTGGAAGCAAGGAAAATTTTTAGAAGCAAAAAGGAAGAGAAAAGAAAAATTCTGCACTTGGGTCAACCCAACCCAGAATAGGGTCGACCCAACGTTGAGTCGACCCAACGTCGGGATCCCACTATTAAAAGGGGGACCCGTGAGCTATCTAGGGCACTGTTTACCCTTTGTCCTCTTCCGAAAACCTTATTTTCCACTCTCAAATCTTCTCCAATCATCTCCAAACAGTAGATTACTTCAAGATCTTGGAGAAATGGAACCCGAGAGAGCCGTAGCCAAGCCATCCGGGAGAGTCTCACGATCTTGTTTAGAGACTAGGATATGTATCTAGTTCTCATATGTATTTGGTGGTTATCATGCATCTTTAAACTTTGATTGAGGAATATTGTATTTGCTTTTGCTTTTGATATACTAAAATGTTCCTATTTTTGATCAATGAAGTTTGAAGTTTGGTATTTATTGCATCTTTTCCCATGTACCTATTTGATGATAACAAAAAGGGGGAGAAGTAAAGAAAGAGTAATAGGGGAGAAGTAAAGATATCTTTAGAGTAAATAGGGGAGAAGTAAAGAAAGAGTAATAGGGGAGAAGTAAAGATATCTTTAGAGTAAATAGAGTAACAAAAAGGGGGAGAAGTAAAGAAAGAGTAATAAGAGGAGAAGTAAAGAAAGAAAGAGAAATAATTTGTAAAACAAATTGAAAATCATATAGGAAAGCATATACATCCAAGGGGGAGCAATTTGCAACAATGAAAATGATCAACTCAAAAATTTATATCAATTTCAGAATTTGGCACATATAAATTCAGAATTTGGCACGCACCTCTCGCACCCCGATATATAACCTGAAACTCAGAGTTTATCTCCAATTTTTGAAGTTTCATTGCTAATGAATTATAAATGAAAGGGGGAGCAATTCAAAAAGTCAAATTGGCAACATTTGAATGATATAGGGGGAGATTTCACAAGTATATATGAAAAGCTGAAATTCAGCAATTTAATCCCTTTTATAAACTGATTTTAAAGACAAGTATCAATAGGCTTATACTCTTTATTTTGTAATCATCAAAAAGGGGGAGATTGAGGATGATAGTGTTATTTTGATGATTAACAAGTAATTATCTAGAGCATGCTATAAGTTAAATTGATACTTCATTTATAAGTTCCTTACTCTCAGTACATTTGTTTAATTGAAAATATATATATGGTCTTGTTCATTTGGATGAATCTAACCTTGAGAATGCAGCAAAGTGTGGATTGAGTCGACCCATAGGTTGATTGGGTCGACCCCGGGACTTAAAGGAATCATCTGGCACACTCCTGCAAAAACAGCACAAATGAACAGTGAGTTGGGTCGACCCAAGGTAGGCATGAGTCGACCCAACCTCCAAAGAACCTCAAAATGCAAAGGAAAAATGCTCTCTGGATTTACTGAGAGGGTCGACCCACACAGTGGTTGAGTCGACCCAAGCTTGAGTCGACCCAAACCCTGAGAGGGTCGACCCAAAGGCAAGACAGAAAGACAGACAGAAAATGGTTCTCTGGAATTACTGAGAGGGTCGACCCAAGAAGAAGTTGAGTCGACCCAAGTGAACTTTGAGTCGACCCAAACCCTGAGAGGGTCGACCCAAATGGAAGACAGAAAGACAGACAGAAAATGGCTCTCTGGAATTACTGAGAGGGTCGACCCAAGAAGAAGTTGAGTCGACCCAAGTGAACTTTGAGTCGACCCAAAGAATGGTTGGGTCGACCCAAGTGAAGGAAGTTTGAAATTCATGTTTCTGTGTTCTCTGAGAGGGTCGACCCAAGGAATGTTTGAGTCGACCCAAGGCCAAGTTGGGTCGACCCAAGGACAGGTTGAGCCGACCCAAACACGGGCTGAACAGTAACGGATAGTTCTGCAGATGTACTTTTTGTCCTTCCCAAGGTCAGTAACGGCTAGTTTTTGAATTCTAACCATTGGGGCTTGACCAAAGAAGGTGGGAGGCTATTTAAAGGGGCACTATTCATCATAGAGTAATAACTTTTGAGTGGGATATCAAAGAAAACACAAGAAAACAAAAGAGCCCTAATCTCCTTCATCAAGAGCTTCATTCAAGAATCAAAGAAAGGGATTGAGCACATTCAAAGAGGCATCAAGAGCTCCTTCCCCCCTTGAAGAGTGAAGCTTCCTTGACAAAGAAGAGCAAAGCGACTTTAAAGCGATAAATACTTTCTAACTCTTCTTTGTAGTTCATATTGTTTTATATGCTCATTTAGGAGTTTGAATCTTTTCTTTTTATTTGTTAAACACTTTGTAAAGGTTCGTTGGTGAGCCCGCAAAACCAACAAAGATTTTTGGTGAACCCGGAAAACCAAAGTGTAAAGGTTAGTTGGTGAGCCCGCAAAACCAACAAAGGTTTTTGGTGAACCCGGAAAACCAAAGTGTATAGGTTCGTTGGTGAGCCCGTAAAACCAACAAAGGTTTTTGGATTGTGAGCCCCGAAAACAATCCAACTGTAATCCGCGGGATTATAGTGAATTCCCAAGGGGACGCTTGGGGAGTGGACGTAGGTGCTAAGGAGAGCACCGAACCACTATATATTGTTGTGTTTGTGTTGTGCTTGTGCTTACGTTTATTCTTGCATCATCTTCTATCTTTGCACTAGTTTAAATCATTCAAATAGTTTAAGGAAGCATCCACCGCACTTAATTAAGAAAACGTTTAAAGCACCAAAATTTAGAAGAAACCAATTCACCCCCCCCCTCTTGGCTTGTCACCTTGGGCAACAGTAACCCTTAAGTATGCTTTTCTAGGACCCGAAGATACCCTACCTGTAATCATCGCGGCTGACCTATCTAACAAACAGGAAAGTTGACTTTTGAATATGCTCGGAGAATATAAACATGCAATTGGATGGTCCGTAACCGATCTGAAGAGGATTGACCCTTCCATTTGCATGCATCGAATTCATCTAGAAGAAGATGCGAAACCTACCCGTGAAATGCAAAGGAGACTCAATTCTAACATGAAAGAAGTGGTCAAAAAAGAAGTAGTGAAGTTGCTAGATGCCGGAATCATTTACCCTATCTCTGATAGCAACTGGATGAGTCCGACTCAAGTAGTACCAAAGAAGTCGGGCATTACTGTGGTTGAAAATGCAAAAGGAGAGTTGATGCTCACACGCACGACCACTAGCTGGCGTGTTTGCATTGACTATAGAAAGCTTAACTCCATGACTAGGAAGGACCATTTTTCTTTGCCTTTTATTGACTAAATATTAGAAAGGCTAGCCGGTCAGGGTTTCTACTGTTTATTAGATGGTTATTTTGGATATAACCAAGTGGCCGTGTATCTCGATGATCAAGAGAAAACCACTTTCACATGTCCATTTGGGACATTTGCGTATAGAAGAATGCCATTTGGATTATGCAATGCGCCCGCAACATTTCAACGATGTATGATGGCAATTTTTTCTGACATGGTAGAAAATTTCTGGAAGTGTTCATGGATGATTTTTCAGTTTTTGGCCCCTCATTCGATGATTGTCTCAATAATTTAGCCTTGGTTCTAAAAAGATGTAAGGAGACCAATCTAGTGCTAAGTTGGGAAAAGAGCCATTTCATGGTTCAAGAGGGTATAGTCTTGTGACACATTGTATCCAAAAGAGGTATTGAGGTGGATAAAGCTAAAGTTGATCTTATTTCTAATCTTCTCCCATCCAAATCTGTGAAATAAATCCGTTCTTTTGTAGGCCATGCTGGTTTTTACCGTCGCTTCATTAAAGACTTCAGCAAAATATCTAGACCCTTATGCAATCTTCTTGCCAAGGATACACCATTTGTCTTTGATGAAGCATGTAAAGAGGCCTTTGAAAAACTCCAATCTAAGTTGTCTACAGCACCTGTCATACAACCTCCCAATTGGACCCTTCCATTTGAACTTATATGTGATGCTTCTGACTATGCCATTGGGGCGGTTTTAGGGCAATGGCTAGATAAGTTACCTTATGTCATCTACTACGCTAGTAAGACACTCTCAGATGCACAATTGAACTACACTAATACCGAGAAAGAATTACTAGTTGTAGTATTTGCTTTGGACAAGTTTCGGTCCTATCTCTTAGGATCCAAGGTTATTGTGTTTACTGATCATTCTGCTCTCTGGTACCTCCTTTCAAAGAAGGACACCAAGCCTCGCCTAATTTGATGGATCCTGTTGTTACAAGAATTTAATCTAGAAATTCGTGATAAGAAAGATACCACAAATGTTTTAGCGGACCATTTGTCTAGAATCCTTCTTGAGCCACCTCATAACATTTCACCACTTCATGACTCCTTTCTAGATGAACAATTGTTTGAGGTACAGCAAGTGAAAACACCATGGTTTGCCAACATAGTGAACTATCTGGCCGTAGGACTAATTCCCGATCATTGGTCCAAGCAGGACAAGGATCGATTCTTTTCGCAAGTTAAGTTCTACTTTTGGGATGACCTTGTTGCCAAAGGAGACAACCCAAGAGGGGGGGTGAATTGGGTTTTAATTAATTATTGCTCAATTAAAAATAAGGTGAGTGATTAACTAAATATATTGCAAGTGAATTAGTTAGATCACTAGATGCAATGAGTGAAGAGAGTGAAAGAGACAAGGTGCAACACAAACACAGAAAGATTTATAGTGGTCCGGAGCCAACTCTTGCTCCTACGTCCACTTCCCAAGCCGCACTTGGGAGTTCACTATAATCCCTAGGATTACAGCCGGTTGTTTTACAAGCTCACAACCCAACTTGTTGCTTTCACGAGGTCACAACGAACTTGGTCGGTTTTGACAGGCTCACCGACTAGAACCATCCGATTATTTTTCCGGATTCATAATCAAACCCAGTTGGTTTTTTCCGATTCACCAACCACAATCTTACACTGTGGTTTTATCTTTGGCCCACCAACAAACCTTACAACCCTTGATTCAATCTCCTGATTGAATCAAGTATATAAAATAAGAGTTTAAAAGTTCTCAAAGAAAGCTTCTAAAAAGCAAGTGTGAGACAATATAAACAGAGTTGAGTTAGAAGCCCTCAGACAGATTATGGATGAGGAAGTGGGGGCTTCTCGATTTCCGAGTCTCCTCTTGAATGTGCCGAATGATGGAGGACAGTAGTAGAGCCTTGAATGTGAAGGAAGCACTTTTCGGTTTGAGTTGAATGCACTTCTTCCTTCTTTTTCTTAGATTTAGTCAACGGAAGCTCTTGGTTGTTGAAATGCTTAATGTTAGATGGAATAGCTCTCTTGCTGTCTACTGCTGTTCACTCTGGCTATTTAAGTGGTTCCATTCGAAAACTAGCTGTTAGAGAGTGATTTGGAGCCGTTCTGTCCCGTCTGCACATCTTGACAATGTATCCGTTGGGATCGGAGTCGACTCGTGCGATCTGGAGTCGACTCGAATGTTACTGGAGTCGACTTGCGCTTTACTAGAGACGACTCGCTCGCTGTCCCAGATTTGAATTAAAGTGCATGTCTCGTCCTGGAGTCGACTCGGACCAAACTGGAGTCGACTCCCCAACAGCTGGAGACGACTCGGGCACTTTGGAGTCGGCTCGTTCTCAGGATTCCAGAAACTCAACTTTCTGTTTTTCTTTCTAGAGTCGACTCGGGTTTACTTGGAGTCGACTCGGGTGATTTGAGAGACGACTCGTTCTCAGAGACTGAAGAATCGATTCTCTATCTTTTGAACATTTCTGCCTTGGAGTCGACTCGGACCTTACTAGAGTCGACATGACTATCTTGGGGGTCGACTCTGCAACACTTGGAGTCTACTCGTTCACAGGGTCTCCGAAAGTGAGTCTCTGCCATTTTAGACTGCTTTCCTCTGGAAGTCGATTCGTACATACTGGGAGTCGACTCGCCAAAAATCGGAGTCGACTCGCAACCTTTGGAGTCGACTCGGTAATAGGGTCTAAAATCCATCGTTCTGTCTTTCTGTCTGTTACCCTTTGGAGTCGACTCAGGGCTATCTGGAGTCGACTCGCCAAGCATCGGAGTCGACTCGAAATCTTCAGAAGTCGACTCGCTGATAGGGTCTGAAAACCATCGTTCTGTCTTTCTGTCTGTTCTCAGTCGGAGTCGACTCGAGGAGTTTCGAATTCGACTCGAGCTTGTGCCAGAAACATCAAACCACCCGGAGACGACTCACAAAGTTCCGGAGTCGACTCATGATGTAGACTTTGGTTCAAATGGAGTCCAACACTTAGCCAAATTACTTTGAACCAAAGCTCGAGGCACTTAAATAGAAATTCACACATATTTACCTGAAACACTAGATTGAATTCATTAGTACAACATAAAATATACTCAAATGCTTTGAGCTCATCAAAATCAATTAGGGGTTTACTCAATCACTCCACAATCTCTCCCTTTTTGATGATGACAAAACATTGAGTATTTGTTAAGGGAATTGCTCATTCAAGAAGTGATTTGTAGTAAAGTTTCGAAATGAATTCAAATTTCTAGTCATTTAGTGTATCCAAAAATTGAAAGGTATGAATCAGTAAACTCTGAAATTAAAGCTCCCCCTTTCATTTGAAATTATATAAGCCTTCAAATCATACAATCAGATTCTCCCCCTCAACATGTGCATTCTATTTTGTTTGAACTTTGTTCAAGTTTTTTTTAAATTTTTTTTTAATTATAGAAGGAAAAATCTGACGATTTGTTCTTTAATATGATTCAACTAATCTCCGAATATTTCTTAAATAGATTCTGGAGATTACTCCTTGAGGAGCCTCAATCAGAGAAATAATGAACCTCGAGGTACCGAATCCACTAAGAACAAATCACATTTGGTTTTCTTTTTGCTTAAGAATGTTCTTGTTTAGTGATTCCTTTACTTGCAATTATAGCTTATTTTCTCTTTCTTTTTGTCATCATAGCAAAAAGATGAAGTATCAAAGAATCAATGTAGAGACACATAATACAGAAAGTCATAACACAAAAGGCACAATGCTCAACTTTTCAGAAAATGACTTCAATTTATTGTATGTATTGCAAAATTTGAGTACATTGATTAAAAGTCCAAAAGGACTTTAAATGATAACAAAAATACACATCTAAGGACGTCTAGAAGAAGAAGATGAAGCTCCCATACTTCGTCGCTGAGCCTGCAGGAGCAAACTCATTCCTTCAGAGACATTCCCCAGTTGCGCAATTATCTCAGAAGTCGCCTGAGCTTGAGTCTGGGTCAATTGGGTTACACTTTTATTGATTGTCTCTAACTTGTCTATCACTGTATTTGCAACCCTTTCTGCTCCTTGATTCAAGCCTAGTATCTCGGACCTCACCGAGTCTTGCATTTCTTTGGTAGCTTCCTGAATCTCGGAGAATCTCATGTACTGATCCTGTACTAGACTCCTCAAGCTGGATAGCTCCTCCTTGACCTCCGCTACCATGAGAGATACTGCTACTGTGGAGTGGGTGAGGTCAGTGGAGGGTGCACTGGTGGTACCTCTGAGTTCCCTTACAATGTCATCCCTCAACTCTCTAAGCTGCTCAGGACTGATTCTGACCTCTAGAGGCTGCTGAGGTGGTGGCACTGTGGATGAAGGTCCAGCAGAGGACGAGGGCCCGACAGTGGATGAGGGACCAGCTGTGGATGGAAAGGTGGAAGGATCTATGGAGATGTCCTGGTCATGGTCAGAGGTAGGAGAGTGATGAGTAGTGGGGTCAGATGGTATGGATGTAGAGGACTTCCTAACCCATGTATCCTCCACTTTGTGGAAACCCATTCGGTGGAGAGTCCCCTCACCCATATGGTCTGTGTATCGAAATGAGCGAGAGGGTTCCCCCTCAAAGATAGTGTAATAATCCCAAAATATTTTTTTTATATAAAAAGGGATAGAATAGTCCTTTAAAATTGATATAAGGGGTAAAATTGGAAGGAATCAAAAGATAATGGCATAGTTGTAGATGCGTTGAAGTGGTAAGGGTAAAATTGGAAAGGAATCAAAAGTTAATGACATAACAGTAGAATGTTGAAGTGTGAGGGGCAAAATGAGAAATTAATAATATAAAAAAAGGATGAATAGTATTTTGATGGGACTTGAATGGGGCTTGAGCTGGCTCACGGAATGAAGCAGAGAAAGAAAGAGGGAGGGGGTTCTCAGACGGCAACAGAGAGGAAGAAAAAGAAGGAGAGGAAAGGAAAGGAAGAAAGGAAGAGGAAAAAGAAGAAGAAAAAGAAAAGGAAGGAGATCCCGGTTGCGTTGCCAGCTGAAGGAAAAAACGTAGATCTCCTTCCCCTCTACGCAAGGACCTCGATTTCCAAAAAAAAAAGGTAAATATCCATCTCTATCTAGTCTTTTGATGATATTAGGCTATATAAAGGGTGGATGTAGTCTAGAGGGGTCAGATAAGGGTTATAGAGGTGGTTAAAAGAGGAAGAATCGGATTTTGACAAATTTTTCCGGCATTACGGAAAAACTGTGTCGAAGTTCCAATTTTGGTGAATTATTTTGGGGATCAATCGGCCTCCGATGGTGATGCATATTACCTTTTTGAAATCCCCTATAAGTGTAGAATGTTAGGTAAAAATTTCATCAAATTTTGAGTCTGAAAAGTGGATCAAACCCGGGATAAAGTAACCGGCTGTCGGTCTGGGTTACTGTTCATCCGGATGGAAAATAAGAAATTTCAAGCTATAATAGAGTATTAAGCCTAGATCAAGCTAAAAGGGACCTTGTACTCATGCAAGGGAGTCTCTAATATACATAAATGGTGAGTTAATTAATTAAAAAGAAAAAGAAGAAAGAAAAGAAAAGATTTAGGGAACGGGGGAGTCGAATCAATTAAAGTTCCTTATGTTATAATTGGCACGTAGATTATGACCCTTGATACAGGACTAAATGTATTGTAAATGCATGTCACAGTTGGGCAAGAAGCTAGAAAACAAGAGGAAGAAGTTTTCCACTGCCTGCTGTAGATTTTTGGAGGCGTATCAAGGCTGTGCCAGATTGACAGGTGAGTGGGAGTTTGTACTTTGCACCATGAGCGCATTCCTTATTCATTTTCATAAATGTTGCCAAGTGTGATTTGATTCCACTAAGCTTATTGATTAATTATTGTAGTAGATTTCTCTATAATCTTGATTCTCCATGCTTGATTATTCTGTACATGCATTTGAGGGAACATTAAGAGAAATTACGAGGGGTTGATGAGTAATCAAATTGATTCCGAATTATGAAATGATTTTTTTTGTAAATTGATTTCATTTCCTCTATTTCAAAGATTTATGAAATGGGAGTTGAACATCGGCCTTTGTGCACATAGTAGCCTTCTGGGTGGGCGGAGCCCAGTCCCTTCCTAGGAGGGACACGGCCCTAGGCGTAGGATCGGCCGGTCCTACGACTTATATTCTGCTTGCCACTGGGCATAGTAAGACCCCGCGAGGTGCAGTATGGCTTTCCGCGGATGTAGAATTCCTGCGAGGTGCCGTTTAGTATATAGATGTGAGATGAATTTCTGTTCTGGATACTGGCCAGCATTTACATGATCAGTGTGGTGTCTTATCCTGCATATGCATGTGACAGTAGGAAGTTGTTGCTGGTTCGCCTGGGGCGTAAAACCCACCTCCCGATAGCTGTCTAGCATTTATATTATCAGTATGGTGTCTTATTCTGCATATGCATGTGATAGTGGGGAGTTGTTGCTGGTTCGCCTGGGGCGTAAAACCCACCTTCCGATGGCTGTCTAGTATTTATATTATCGGTATGGTGTCTTATCTTGCATATGCATGTGACAGTAGGAAGTTGTTGCTGGTTCGCTTGGGGCGTAAAACCCACCTCCCGACAGCTGTCTAGCATTTACATTATCAATATGGTGTCTTATCCTGCATATGCATGTGACAGTAGGGAGTTGTTGCTGGTTCGTCTGGGGCGTAAAACCCACCTCCCGATAGCTGTCTTGTTGATGATTCAGCCTATTGACACCTGATTTATATGATTCAGTACTATGACCTGTTGAGCATATTCATGTTATCATACATACTTATTTGATTATTCTATATATGCTCCAGATGAATTGATTGGGATTGGGATGATTTACTTCTTATTTCTTATGTTGAGTTATGTGTATCCTGTTCTTGACAACTGCTCATATGCTCTTGAGATTTCACCTCGAGCCATGATTATATCTTGTCTCATGTGCATAGTACTCTCTACTCCACTCACTGAGTATTCATATACTCACTCCCCAGTTTGGTGTTTTTGATTGCAAGGCAGGTATTGTATAGAGAGGAGTAGGATTAGTGGTTGCCTGCTAGCTGTGCCGCTCCATAGTATAGTATAATATAGATAGAGGTTTATACCTTTTGGTGTATTATAAACCTTCTGTTGTATATAGTGTATAGTTACAGTCATAGATCCTGTTGTGGATATGGGTTTGACCATGGATGGAATGGGAACCAGATTTTTATACAGATGAGTTATATGCCTGTGATGATGTATTAATATATATTGTCCAGGTTCATTATGTGACAGATTATGTGATTGCTGCTCTGACAGGGAGTGTTGTTGTATGTATTGAGATAATCCTGACAGGTCACTATAGGAAAAGTGATCGTTTTGTGCAAGTATCATGCCAAAATTTTCAAGATTTATTGATGATTGATAGGTAGTAGGGTTCTATGCGGTGGCTGGTGGCCTTATGCCTACCTGCACCCTAGGACCGTCGTGGCGGCCCGCCGGGAACGGGGCGGGGGTCGTGACAAAAGGTGGTATCAGAGCAAAGGTTAAACAAGAGTCCTGTCAGAGCAATAGGGTGAGTCAGGATTAAGTATAGGATTATACTATGGAGCATAGGATTTTTCTGTATATTAATTTATGAGTCATTTACAATTCAGTAAAATATATTATGACTCAGTGTGTAACGACTGCCCTCTCTTTTTAACTCTTTTAGAGATATATAAAGAATACCTCCAAGGAGAGGACCTGCTCGTACTGAAAAGAGGATGGAGCCAGATATAGCATTGGATGCGGGTTTCGCACATGTCGAGCCCCAAAGAGAAAAATCTCCTCCTGCTGATAGACGGAGGGTTGATGATCAAAGAGAGGTAGGAAGTAAAGATGCATTGACGGAATAGTTACTGGCAGAGAATCAGGCTCTGAGGGAGCAGATTGCTCGGGGGAAACCTCCTGCCCCGTCAGTAATATCTATCCCACCTCCTGTACCTGTGCCAAGAAGTTTGGCCAGGCGGGCTCTAGATGATGAGGGGATTACTGTACAAGGATTTTTGAGGCTCAGAACTCCGGAGTTTAAGGGGGAAGAAGGTGAAGATCCTCAGAGATTCTTGGAGGAGACTGAAAAGATGATACGGAGACTGCCCTGTTCTGATGCAAGGGCAATAGAGCTTGTAGGGCTCACTATGAAAGAAGATGCCCGGGACTGGTACCAGAGGCATATGGAGGACAGATTGTACAGTAGGAATCCTCCAACCTGGGAAGAGTTCAGGCAAGCAGTGATGGATGAGTTCTTGTCTCCGACTGAGAGGCAGAATCGGGCTCTTCAGTTTGAGAGGCTGAAGCAGATGCCCGGAATGAGCGTATCTAAGTACGCTCGTGAGTTCACTAGATTGGGGAAGTATGCTCCTTACATCATTCCCACTGAAACTGCCATGATAGAAAGATTCAGACGGGGTCTGATTTCCCCGTTGTATAATGCAGTGCTGGCAGTAGAGGTCCCCACCTTGTCTAGGCTGATTAATAAAGCAAAACAGTGGGAGACCAGAAGCAAAGAGGAAAGAGCTGAAAGAGAATAGAGGAAAATGAGTGTGGAGCAAGGGCAACGCAGCAGAGGTAGATCTGAGGGAGTAGATCTCTTGGAGGGCCCGACGAAGCAGTCTATACGCTCAGCTCCACCTGCCCCACGTAAGAGAAAGTGGAGGAAAAGAGGTCAATCACAAGATACTTTTCTACCATCAGTGCCTCGTCCTCCAGTCACAATGGCTAGAACTGAATCTAGGTTCCAATCATGGCCAGTGTGTGGCATATGTGGGAAGCAGCACCCTGGCAGATGCAGAATGGGCCAGGGAGTGTGCTACAGATGTGGACAACCGGGTCATTTTGCCAGAGAATGCCCGTAGGGTGCCACCGAGCAGTTTGTGCCTTTGGCATCCTACCCTTCTGTGCAGATGGACAGGCCTAGTAGTAGGGAGCCTGTAGGCAGAGGCAGAGGTCAAGCATAAACATCACAGCAGAGTGCTGGACCATCTCAACTGTCAGCTCCAGTAGGCAGAGGGCAAGAAAGGGTGTTCACAGTAAATCCACAGGAGGCACAAGCATCGAATACAGCTGTGACAAGTATGCTCCTCATTGATAAGATTAAAGCTGGAGTGTTATTTGATTCTGGAGCTACCCATTCATTTGTGTCCCCTTATTTTGCTAAAAAGTTAGCTAAGAATAAGATATTAATGCATATTCCCTTAGCTATTAGTACACCTGTAGGGGATAGTATAAAAGCGAAGTATGTGTATCCTACCTGTGTGGTAGAGATAGAAGGTAAAACACTCCTAATTTATTTGATTTTCAATACCACACCGAGCAGAATATGAAGAGCAAATACACTCACCCCTTTGAGTAATCAGGTAATTTACACTTTTAAATTCGAGGATGAATTTTATATAAGGGGGGGAGGATGTAATAACCCTAAAATATTTTTTTTATATAAAAAGGGATAGAATAGTCCTTTAAAATTGATATAAGGGGTAAAATTGGAAGGAATCAAAAGATAATGGCATAGTTGTAGATATGTTGAAGTGGTAAGGGTAAAATTGGAAAGGAATCAAAAGTTAATGGTATAACAGTAGATATGTTGAAGTGTTAGGGGCAAAATGAAAAATTAATAATATAAAAAAGGATGAATAGTATTATGATGGGACTTGAATGGGGCCTGAGCTGGCTCACGGAATGAAGCAGAGAAAGAAAGAGGGAGGGGGTTCTCAGACGGCAACAGAGAGGAAGAAAAAGAAGGAGAGGAAAGGAAAGGAAGAAAGGAAGAGGAAGAAGAAGAAGAAAAAGAAAAGGAAGGAGATCCCGGTTGCGTTGCCAGCTGAAGGAAAAAACGTAGATCTCCTTCCCCTCTACGCAAGGACCTCGATTTCCAAAAAAAAAAAAGGTAAATATCCATCTCTATCTAGTCTTTTGATGATATTAGGCTATACAAAGGGTGGATGTAGTCTAGAGGGGTCAGATAAGGGTTGTAGAGGTGGTTAAAAGAGGAAGAATCGGATTTCGACAAATTTTTCCGGCATTACGGAAAAATTGTGTCGAAGTCTCAATTTCGGTGAATTATTTCGGAGGTCAATCGGCCTCCGATGGTGATGCATGTTACCTTTTTGGAATCCCCTATAAGTGTAGAATGTTAGGTAAAAATTTCATCAAATTTGGAGTCTAAAAAGTGGATCAAACCCGGGATGAAGTAACCGGCTGTCGGTCCGGATTACTGTTCATCCGGGTGGAAAATAAGGGATTTCATGCTATAATAGAGTATTAAGCCTAGATCAAGCTAAAATGGACCTTGTACTCATGCAAGGGAGTCCCTAATACACATAAATGGTGAGTTAATTAATTAAAAGAAAAAAGAAGAAAGAAAAGAAAAGATTTAGGGAACGGAGGAGTCGAATCAATTAAAGTTCCCTATGTTATAATTGGCACGTAGATTATGACCCTTGATACAGGACTAAATGTATTGTAAATGTATATCACAGTTAGGCAAGAAGCTAGGGAACAAGAGGAAGAAGTTTCTCACTGCCTGCTGTAGATTTTTGGAGGCGTATCAGGGCTGTGCCAGATTGACAGGTGAGTGGAAGTTTGTACTTTGCACCATGAGCTAATTCCGTATTCATTTTCATAAATGTTGCCAAGTGTGACTTGATTCCACTAAGCTTATTGATTAATTGTTGTAGTAGATTCCTCTATAATCTTGATTCTCCATGTTTGATTATTCTGTATATGCATTTGAGGAAACATTGAGAGAAATTACGAGGGGTTGATGAGTAATCAAATTGATTCTGAATTGTGAAATGATTTCTTTTATAAATTGATTTCATTTTCTCTATTTCAAAGATTTGTAGAGCCTTTTTAGTGGTATATTGAGTTGTATTGCACTTCTTTGACCCTCACTCCTAGCCCTGATGTTAGTTTATGATTGGATCATGATCGAGTGAGTGGTAGTCTTGATCATACTCCTTTTTAGTAGAGTATTGGGAGGGTGCATTATGGCATTTATGCATGGCTTGGCAGTATCTGCAGGACACCTATAGTCGATGGGGGTTGAACATCGGCCTTTGTGCACATAGTAGCCTTCTGGGTGGGCGGAGCCCAGTCCCTTCCTAGGGGGGACACGGCCCTAGGCGTAGGATCGGCCGGTCCTACGACTTATATTCTGCTTGCCGCCGGGCATAGTAAGACCACGCGAGGTGCAGTATGGCTTTCTGCGGATGTAGAATTCATACGAGGTGCCGTTTAGTATATAGATGTGAGATGGATTTCTGTTCTGGATATTGATCAGCATTTACATGATCAGTGTGGTGTCTTATCCTGCATATGCATGTGACAGTAGGAAGTTGTTGCTGGTTCGCCTGAGGCGTAAAACCCACCTCCTGATAGCTGTCTAGCATTTATATTATCAGTATGGTGTCTTATTCTGCATATGCATTTGATAGTGGGGAGTTGTTGCTGGTTCGCCTGGGGCGTAAAACCCACCTCCCGATAGCTGTCTAGTATTTATATTATCGGTATGGTGTCTTATCCTGCATATGCATGTGACAGTAGAAAGTTGTTGCTGATTCGCCTGGGGCGTAAAACCCACCTTCCGACAGCTGTCTAGCATTTACATTATCAATATGGTGTCTTATCCTGCATATGCATGTGACAGTAGGGAGTTATTGCTAGTTCGCCTGGGGCGTAAAACCCACGTCCCGATAGCTGTCTTGTTGATGATTCAGCCTATTGACACCTGATTTATATGATTCAGTACTATGACCTGTTGAGCATATTCATGTTATCATACATACTTATTTGATTATTCTATATATGCTCCAGATGAATTGATTGGGATTGGGATGATTTACTCCTTATTTCTTATGTTGAGTTATGTGTATCCTGTTCTTGACAACTGCTCATATGCTCTTGAGATTTCACCTCGAGCCATGATTATATCTTGTCTCATGTGCATAGTACTCTCTACTCCATCCACTGAGTATTCATATACTCACTCCCCAGTTTGGTGTTTTTGATTGCAGGGCAGGTATTATATAGAGAGGAGCAGGATTAGTGGTTGCCTGCTAGCTGTGCCGCTCCATAGTATAGTATAATATAGATAGAGGTTTATACCTTTTGGTGTATTATAAACCTTCTATTGTATATAGTGTATAGTTACAGTCATAGATCCTGTTGTGGATATGGGTTTGACCATGGATGGAATGGGAACCAGATTTTTATACAGATGAGTTATATGCCTGTGATGATGTATTGATATATATTGTCCAGGTTCATTATGTGACAGATTATGTGATTGCTGCTCTGACAGGGAGTGTTGTTGTATGTATTGAGATAATCCTGACAGGTCACTATATGAAAAGTGATCGTTTTGTGTATGTATCATGCCAAAATTTTCAAGATTTATTAATGATTGATAGGTAGTAGGGTTCTATGCGGTGGCTGGTGGCCTTATGCCTACCCGCACCCTAGGACCGTCGCGGCGGCCCACCGGGAACGGGGCGGGGGTCGTGACAGATAGGAACCTCTAACTCCCTAAAGATCAAGGTGAAGAGCATACCGTAGGGGAGACTAAATGTAGGCTTGTCTAGGGGTTCACTAATGTAACTGTAGATGAGTTTTGGGAAGTTGAGAGGAATGTCATGTAGGATATTGAACATAAGTGCTAAGTCTTTTTCAGAGATAAAGTCAAACCTACCGATTTTGGAAAAGAGGGTACGAGAGATGATACTCAGGAGGAGGCGTATTTCAGCTGAAAGCTAATTTGCAAACACCTCCTCTATGGGTGATTGGGGTGGTCTCCGTAGAATGGCCGTAAGAGCCTCAGTCCTATCGGTGGGGTGTGTGGGAGCTATCCCCTCTCGGAAGAGGTAGAGGACTCGAGCAATGAAATCCTCCGAGATTGAGACAGGGACATTGGCAACATTTCCTTGAATACCCCGCCACCCCATGTGACAGTGCCATAGAATTCCCTGACTAACCCAGGGTATGTAGGAAGGTCAAGGGAACAAAAATATTCTAAACCTTGGGCGCTAAGATGATGCCCTAATATGAACCCTTCATGGGAGAGGAAGTCGAAATCGACTTTTCTTCCAGTGGAGACAACCCTTCCGGCTCACGAATGCGAGGGAATCGACCTAAGCGGAGAAGGAACTAGAGGTGGTGGCCTCACGGGTTCATTCCGTGCCTTGGACCGTCTCTCGGCGCCACTCGCTGTGAGAGGTCTCTTTCGCCTAGGGACAACGGTTTTTCTAGGCATCATGACCTATCAAGGACGGAGAGACGTGAAAAAGGGAGGAAAAAATCGAGAAAAAAAATGAAGAAGGGAGTTGGAGACGATCGTGGGAGACGACTCTAGGATTTTTGGAATAGTGACGACCGAAAATAGGTTTTGGAAAAAATCGGTTCGTTTAGGGTTAAAAGACGGATTTTCGACCTCGAGTCGACTACTGAAATTTCTCGAGTCGACTCGCCCTCGAGTCGGCCCACGAGTCGACTCTTAGATTCATTCGAGTCGACTCGAACTCTGGCACATACCCAAAATCTCAGTTAATTCCGTTCCAAAAGAGAGAGATATGAAAATCTTTAGAATTTAAGGAATGATTTGATGATCACAGACGTGAAATCCTATATCCAACATAAGCTAATCATCAAAATCAATGAATTAGAGAAGAGTATCACAGAAATGGATCAATCACTCCTAACCCTCTTCTAATAATACAAAATCAATCTTCACTCAAGGGTTTTGTGAAGATATCAGCAAGTTGATCATTAGTACATACAAATTCAAGCATCACATCACCATTTAACACATGATCTCTTATGAAGTGATGTCTTATCTCAATGTGTTTAGTTCTTGATTGTTGAATTAGATTTTTAGTTAGATTTATAGCACTTGTGTTATCACAATTTATGGAAATCTTATCTTATTTAATGCCATAATCTTCAAATTGTTGCTTGATCCACAATATTCGGCTTCCGCCGTAAATAGTGCAACCAAGTTTTGCTTCTTGCTAAACCATGAGATTAAGTTCTCTTCTAAAAATTGACATGACCCGTTGGTGCTTTTTCTATCAAGTTTACAACCAGCGAAGTCGGAATCAGTGTACCCTATTAAGTTTATGCTTGATTCTTTAGAGTACCATAAACCTATGTCTTTTGTTCATATTAGATATTTAAAAATTCTTTTAACTGCGATTAGGTGTGATTCCTTAGGATTAGATTGATACCTAGCACACATGCATACACTAAACATGATATCAGGTCTACTTGCTGTAAGATATAATAATGATCCGATCATACCTCTATACAGCTTTTGATCTACTGATGAGCTCATGGGAGTGCCAATTGACTTGTTTCCATCCATATCAAATTTCTTTAGTATTTTCTTGATGTACTTAGCTTGATTGATGAAAATTTCTTCCTTAGATTGTTTGATTTGAAGTCCAAGAAAGTAGTTCAATTCTTCCATCATGCTCATCTCAAATTCACTCTGCATTAATTCAGCAAATTCTTCGCAAAGACGATTGTTAGTAGCACCGAAAATAATATCATCTACATAAATCTGCACTACTAACATATCTTTGTTCTTCTTTTTCAAAAACAAGGTTGTATCAACATTCCCTCTAAAAAATTCATGGTCTAATAAAAATTTGCTAAGTCTTTCATACCATGCTCTAGGGGCTTGTTTTAGACCATAAAGTGCTTTATTTAATTTGTAAATATGGTTGGGGTATTGATGATTTTCAAAATTAGGAGGTTGTTCTATATAAACCTCCTCATTAATATATCCATTTAAGAAAGCACTTTTTACATCTATTTGAAATAATTTGAAATCTTTAAAACATGCAAATGCTAGTAACAATCTAATTGCCTCAAGTCTAGCTATAGGAGTAAAGGTCTCATCAAAATCTATACCTTCTTCTTGTTTATAGCCCTTTGCTAATAGTCTAGCCTTGTTCCTAACCACAACTCCATTTTTATCAAGTTTATTTTTGTACACCCATTTAGTTCCAATTATTGAGTATTCAGAGGGTCTTTCAACTAAGTTCCATACTTTGTTTCTTGTAAATTGGTTAAGTTCTTCTTGCATAGCATTTATCCAATTTACATCACTTTCAGCTTCTTCAATATTTTTAGGTTCTAAATGTGAAACAAATGCAAGATGATTATTTAAGTTTCTAAGAGAGGCTCTAGTTCTAACAGGTTGAGATGGATCATCTAAGATTAATTCTTTAGGATGACCGTGAGCATACCTCCAAGCTTTTGTAAGCCCATGTTCAGGAATTACCTCTTGGCTTGTTGAAATCTCTTCAATTTGCTTCGGTTCATCCTCTTGTAAGGTCATATCATCCATCTTTTCTTCAAGTATTCCTGCATCATCATAAAAAGCTACTCTCTTACTAAAGGAAGAATCATTAGACTCATTAAAAACAACATGAATAGATTCTTCAATAACAAGGGTTCTTTTGTTGAAGACTCTATATGCCTTACTTGATGTAGAATATCCCAAAAAGATACCTTCATCAGATTTGGAATCAAATTTTTCTAAGTTATTTTTGCCATTATTATGAATGAAACACCTACAACCAAAAACATGAAAGTAGTTTACTTTGGGCTTTCTATCTCTCCAAAGTTCATAAGGTATTTTTTTTTTATAATTGGTCTCAATACAACTCTATTTAGAATATAACATGATGTGTTAATAGCTTCATCCCAAAAATACTTTGGAAGATCACTTTCACACAACATGGTCCTAGCTATATTTTCTCTAGGGTTCTATTTTTTCTTTCCACCACTCCATTTTGTTGTGGAGTCCTAGGTGCAGAAAAATTATGAGTTATTCCCTTTTTACTACAATTTTTTTCAAATAGATGATTTTCAAATTCCATTCTATAATCACTCCTAATAGCTATAACTGAAGTATTTTTTGCGTTTGTTACTTCCTTATGGAATTTCTTAAACACTGAAAATGCTTCATCTTTATGAGCTAAAAACATGACCCATGTGTATCTAGAAAAATCATCTACTATGACAAGACCATACTTATTTCCACCAAGGCTTGTGGTCCTAGTTGGTCCAAAAATATCCATGTGAAGTAGCTCAAGAGGTCTAGTAGTAGAGACACAATTTATGGACTTAAAAGAACTTTTAGATTGTTTGCCAAATTGACATGCGCTACAAATTTTATTTTTCTCAAATTTCAGCTTTGGCAAACCAATCACTGAATCTTTTTTAATTAATTTAGATAGTGTGTCCATGCTTGCATGACCTAAGTTACGATACCATAGCCAACTTACCTCACTGAGCTTAGTATCATTAGCTACTAAGCAGCAGCTGTTTTTAGCAAGATCATCAAGATCTACTACATAAACATTGCCACGTCTTAGTCCTTTAAAAACTAAGCTATTGTCAATTGAATTGGTTATAATGCACATAGATGGCTTAAACAAAACATCAAAACCTTTATCGTATAATTGACTAACGCTAAGTAAGTTATGCTTGAGACCATCTACAAACCGAACATTATCAATAAAGGTTGAAGGTGTGATTTATATTTTACTGATATCCATGATGTGACTTTGGTTATTGTCTCCAAAAGTCACCGCACCTCCTTTCTTAGATTCTAGAGTGAAGAATTGCTCATTGTCACCCGTCATGTGTCTTGAGTAGCCACTATCCAAGTACCAACAGTGTTCATTGAGCTTGGCTGCAAGACACTCCTACACAAGGAAATCATACAGTCTTAGGTACCCAAGTTTTCTTGGGTCCTTCAAGGTTAGTTAGGTTGGTTCCTTTTGGAACCCAAATCTTTTTAATCTTTCTTTTTGCTTTTGTTTTTCTATAGTCACACATATTAGCTTTATGTCCTATTTTACTACAACAAAAATAGGTTACATCTTTAGCTTTACTTTCACCGACTTTTATAAAGAAGTTTTTAAGAAATTTTTGTTTGTTCTTAGGCTTATACCCTAAACCGCCTTTATTAAACACCGCTCTTTGCCTATTAAGAATCATTTCTCGTTTTTCAGAACTATAGGTAAACTTCTCAACAATAGGTTTCTATTTTTCAAGTTCTTTTGTTAAGTTCAGTTTTTCTATTTTTAGTAAGTTTAAATCTTTTGTAAAGTTATCTTTTAGAGTTTGATTACTGTTTTTAAGTTCTGAAATTTTCTTAGTTAGTCTTTCTTTATCTTTAATTAAGGTATCAGTTTTTTGAGTTAGCAATTGGTTGTTTGTTTTAAGTTGTAAGTTTTCTTTAACGATAGAATCTTTATCCTTAATAAATTTATCATTTTTATCAATGTAAGATTGCTTAGTTAGCTTCAATTCTTTATTTTTAAGGTTTATCAACCTATATTCATCCATTAGTTCATTAAAGGCATCATACAATTCTTCAAAGGTAAAATCTAAATGTGTTTCAGATATTACCTCATTTTCGTTTGCCATAAAGTAGAAATTGGCCTTTTCCTCTTGTTCCTCTTCCGATGATGATGATGATTTATCGGAGTCAGTCCAGGTGGTGATAAGAGCTTTCTTCTTCTTGTATTTGTAGCCCTTCTTCAGCAAGGGATAGTCAGCTCTGAAATGACCCGGCTTCTTGCATTTATCGCATCCGGTTTCCTCACTTTTCTTTTTCTTACCTTTATCCTTGTAGAAGGAACTCGAGGGAACTCTCTTCTTATGGAAGGCCTTATTTCTATTGATGAATCTTCTGAATTTTCGCACAAGAAGAGCTTCTTCTTCATCTTCCTCATTATCTTCTTCTTCACTGCTGCTACTGCAAGATAGATCTTTGTTAGAAGAAGTAGACTTGAGGGCAATTACCTTTTTTTTATGAGAGGATTCTTCTTTGCTGTGTTGTTTCATTGTTAGCTCATGCGTCATTAGAGATCCAAGGAGCTACTCGAGTGGTAGCTTGTTCAAATCTTTTGCTTCTTGGATTGCCGTAACCTTGGCTTCCCATGACCTTCGTAAAGAGCAAAGAATTTTTCTGACAAGGTCACTGTTAGTATAACTTTTGCCAAGGCTTTTTAAGTCGTTGACAATATCAGTGAATCTAGTGAACATGTAAGAGATGGTTTCATTAGATTCCATTTTAAATAGTTCATATTTATGAACTAGCATGTTTATTTTAGATTCCTTGACTTGATTTGTGCCCTCATGGGTCACTTCAAGTCTATCCCATATCTCTTTTGCAGAATTGCAAGTAGAGATTCTATTGAATTCATTAGGGTCCATGGCACAATAAAGAATATTCATTGCTTTTGCATTTAGTTGTGCCTTCCTTCTATCGTTATAATCCCAATCTTTTTCAAGCTTGGGTATAGCAATGTTATCTACATGGATAGAAGGAATATATGGTCCATTAACTATGATGCTCCAAACATCATAGTCTTGGGCTTGGATAAATATCCTCATTTTAGCCTTCCAATAGGTGTAGTTAGTTCCATTGAACAATGGAGGCCTATTGGTGGATTGCCCCTCACTAAAGTCAGATCCAAAAGGAGTTGTCATTTTAATCTTTTACTCTTTTCAAGAATTAGAACACCAATCGATATAAGAGCACCTGCTCTGATACCACTCGTTGCAAAAGGAGACAACCCAAGAGGAGGGGTGAATTGGATTTTAATTAATTATTGCTCAATTAAAAATAAGGTGAGTGATTAACTAAATATATTGCAAGTGAATTAGTTAAATCACTAGATGCAATGAGTAAAGAGAATGAAAGAGACAAGGTGCAATACAAACACAGAAAGATTTATAGTGGTTCGGAGCCAACTCTTGCTCCTACGTCCACTCCCCAAGCCACACTTGGGAGTTCACTATAATTCCTAGGATTACAACCGATTGTTTTACAAGCTCACAACCCAACTTGTTGTTTTCACGAGGTCACAACGAACTCGATCGGTTTTGACAGGCTCACCGACTAGAACCACCCGATTGTTTTCTCGGGTTCAAAATCAAACCTAGTTGGTTTTCTCCGGTTCACCAACCACAACCTTATACTGTTGGTTTTATCTTTGGCTCACCAACAAACCTTACAACCCTTGATTCAATCAGATTGAATCAAGTATATAAAATAAGAGTTTAAAAGTTCAAAGAAAGCTTCTAAAAAGCAAGTGTGAGACAATATAAACAGAGTTGAGTTAGAAGCCCTCAAACAGATTATGGATGAGGAAGTGGGGGCTTCTCGATTTCTGAGTCTCCTCTTGAATGTGCCGAATGATGGAGAACATGTTAGAGCCCGCCCATGCCGCTGATATTTCAAAACAAAATCAGATGGCAGTGGAATCGGCATAAGCGGGATCGACGTTCATCGCATGAACGTGTTTCAAAAACCGTTCGTAGATACATAAGGATTAAAAAATTTTAATCTAATTAGAAGATCAGATCTTCACCTTGTGCGGGTAGATGATCACCGCAAACTGGAGTTCGTGGTTTTAGGATGAAGGTTCGTATGAAGCCGTTCACACATCCGGCCTCTATGGGTATCCACACGAAG
Organism: Phoenix dactylifera; assembly: GCF_051530095.1. Taxonomy (NCBI): domain Eukaryota; kingdom Viridiplantae; phylum Streptophyta; class Magnoliopsida; order Arecales; family Arecaceae; genus Phoenix; species Phoenix dactylifera. Next base: position 6,697,283 of record NC_143195.1, on the reverse strand, counting down.
CAGAGATCCGATCAAAGCTCTCTTGTCTTCCCGGGGTGCTAGCTCCCTTGCAAAGACTTCTTTTGATGGCTGATTTCCTCCCTTTCAATCAACCGTTGATTGTGCTTGGGAGGAGGAAGAAGAAGGATGAAACTTGAAGATGAATCAAAGCCCTTGCAGCCTACTTTCTTTTTCCTGCATTGGAAGGAGGAAGAGAGGAGGAGGAGGCCGCCAATGGCTTCTTCTTTTCTTCCATTTGCTTGCGGCTGAACCAAGGAGGAGGAGAGGGAGGCCACGGCTTGGAAGGGAGAGGATTCAATTCACTTGGGGCGCTGGCCCTTGCCTCCTCCTTTTATAGCCATCTAGGGCTCCTACAATTTAGGAGCCCTAGACTAGTTTCCTAGGAGGGGGCGCCGGCCCCCTCTCTTCATGCCGCACCAAGGAAGCAAAAGGGGAGGGGCTTGCGCCCCTCCCTCTTGGCAAACCCTAATCCACATTAAGTAGGGTTTGGAATGCCCTAATGTGGTCAAGCCCTAATCCAATTAGGCTTAGCCCAAGGGTGAACCAATTTGGATCCAATCTAGATAAGTCCTAATCCAATTAGAACTTAAATCAATTTTGACTCAATCGAACTCTTCAATCCTAATCCAATTAGGAGTCTTATTGATTTATTAGATTAATAATTAATTGTGACTTAAGAAACCCTAATCCAAATTAGGACATATTTAATTTTAGTCCTAATCTAATTAGGACTCTTATTTGAATCCGAAGTTCTAATCCAATTAGGACTTCTAGGAATCCTATTCTAAGTAGGAATTCATATTGAATTCAAAATCCTATTCTAAGTAGGATTGTGGGAATCCTAATCCAAGTAGGACTCCCAGTCCTAATCCAATTAGGACTCTAGGAATCCTACTCCAAGTAGGATTCGTGTTTTTAGTCTAATTAATCAATTTTCTTTCCTTCTTCAACTTATTATCAATCGAATTGATTACTTGTGATTCATAATCACTTTTCAACCATCGGATCGGTCAATACTTCTAGTGTGTGTGACCCCATAGGTTCTATTCTGACTGGTAGTGAGATATATTGCGATCTCTATCACAATATCCTTGAAAACTTCTTTCAATGGGTTGGAACGATTCCAACTCAACTCATTAGGGTTTATCAATCATCGAGACAATCCCTATAAGTCCCACCATCCACCAGTGACACCTAGCAGCATGTAGTGGCTATCCAGCAGAATAGAATGGTGAACCTCTAGGTGCAGTTATTATGTGATACAGTCCTTCTATCGTGGATCCCTACACGACGGAGGTCATGGACAACTCGTCAAACCCCATCGTCTGTCATATGTCAAGATTTATTCGACTTAATGTTCGAGAGCGGAGAACTCTTTCTCTACTGTGCAATCTGCCCCAGCCGAGGTCTTACGAACTCAGTCTTATAAATCACATATGATCTCTCCTTATCTATCAAGGTCGATAGATTCCTTATAGGTGCATACCCTACTGCAGCCAATCTACACTGCATGGACCCATATGGCTAGAGACCATGTATGTGTGCAGTCAAACTACAATAACCTCACTGTGAGTAGCCGAAGCACCGCAGGTCAAAGGACCAGTTACACTACTACAACATCAAACAAGTCACTGACGAGTGGATAGACATCCAAGTGACTGCTTGTATTGGTCACGCTCAGTACCCTTGTTCTTAACAAGCACCTGCACTATTACTTCAGTGTCGCCACACTGTGGACTCGAGTCTCGTCCATCCATAAGAAAAGTAATGTGTGCACTAATCTCATCGGATCGATCACCGCCCTCGTGATGATCCATCGATCAGGAGCATTCAGAAATTAATCACCAATGATGCATGGCTCAAATTCTTAACTCTTAAGAATATGCATCATCATCTTATTAATTCTTGAACGATTCATAGACACATAACAATATGAATGAAAAAGATGCCTTTTATTTATTCAATAATAATAAAGTCAAATACAAATTATGTCTTATAATTAATAATGTGTCAGCCAAAATTGGCTTCTAGGGCATACATCTAACAATCTCCCACTTGCACTAAAGCCAATCAGTCATATATTTTAGTCCCATCTTCTCAAGGTGGACTTCAGTCTTTTGCTTACTTAGCTGTTTAGTGAACGGGTCTGCGACGTTGTCCGCGGAGTCTACTCTCTGCACTTCGACATACTTCTTCTCAACATAGTCGCGTATGAGATGGAAGCGCCGCTCTATATGCTTGGACTTCTGATGAGACCTTGGCTCCTTAGCAAGAGCTATGGCGCCATTATTATCGCAGTAGAGTGTTATGGCATCTGATGACATTACATCCAATTCCGCAATGAATTTCTTGAACCAGAAGCCTTTCTTAGCAGCTTCAGAGGCGGGGATGTATTCAGCTTCCATAGTGGAATCAGCAATGATCGGTTGTTTAGAACTCTTCCAATTCACCGTACCACCATTGCACAAGAACACATATCTAGATGTTGACTTCCTATCATCGACATCAGTCATGAAGTCTGAATCTGTGTATCCTTCTACCTTCAACTCTGATGATCCTCCAAAGACCAAGAATAAATCTTTAGTTCTTCTCAAGTACTTAAGAATATTCTTCACAGCTGTCCAGTGTTCTTCACCTGGATTTGACTGATATCTGCTTGTGATACTCATAGCAAGAGCTATATCAGGTCGTGTACATAGCATGGCATACATGAGGCTCCCTATTGCCGATGCATAGGAAATCTTGCTCATGCGTTGAATCTCTTCAGATGTGTTGGGGCACATCTTCTTGGAGAGATGAATTCCATGCCTAAGAGGTAAGAGACCCCTTTTGGAGTTTTCCGTGCTGAACATTTTCAGCACTTCCTCTATATACATTTTTTGTGATAGGCCAAGCGTTCTTTTAGATCTATCTCTATAGACCTTTATTCCTAAAATATAGGATGCTTCCCCAAGGTCTTTCATGAAGAACTCTTTTGACAACCAGACCTTGACCGAGGTTAGCATGGGAATATCATTCCCTATCAGGAGGATGTCGTCCACGTACAGTACGAGAAATACGGCAGCGCTCCCACTAACCTTTTTGTAAACACACGGTTCCTCTTCATTTTTGATGAAATCAAATGTTTTGATTGCATCATCGAAACGAGTGTTCCAACTCTGAGATGTTTGTTTTAGTCCATAAATGGACCTTTGCAGCTTGCAGACTTTGTGATCTCCATCACTGGAAGTGAAACCCAGAGGCTATTCCATATAGATATCTTCTTCAAGATATCCATTTAGGAAAGCAGTTTTCACATCCATCTGCCAGATTTCATAATCATGAAATGCTGCAATGGCAAGCAATGTTCGGATGGATTTCAGCATGGCTACAGGTGAAAAGGTCTCCTGATAGTCAATGCCTTCGCGTTGACTATACCCTTTCGCCACCAGCCTTGTTTTATAGGTCTCTACCTTTCCATCCGAACCTATCTTCCTTTTGTAGATCCATTTACATCCAATAGGTACAATACCTTCTGGTGGATCTACTAAGGTCCAGACTTGGTTGGAATGCATGGACTCTAATTCTGACTTCATAGCTTCCAACCATTTCTCGGAATCGATATCAGATATCGCCTCGTTGTAGGTTTTGGGATCCTGTATGTGATCCCTATCTCCCACTAGGAACATTTCCTCGGTATCCTCTTCTAGTATACCTAAGTATCTATCGGGAGGATGGGAGACCCTACTTGATCTTCGAGGTGGTTGAGGGACATCGCGTACTGGCTCTGTATTAATGGGTTCGATAGGATCCATGACTCGTTGCTTTTCAGAGACTTTCTCTTCAAGCTCAATTTTCCTCCCACTGCCTCTATCAAGGATAAACTGGTTTTCCAAGAAGATGGCATGACGGCTCACAAACACACTGTGCTCCTCTGAGACGTAAAAATTGTATCCTAATAACTCTTTAGGATATCCTATAAAACGAGCACTTATGGTCCTAGCCTCTAGTTTGTCCGCCTGTAGTCTTTTGACGTGGGCCGAACATCTCCAAATCTTGAGATGACCAAGACTTGGTTTCTTACCATGCCATATCTCATACGGTGTGGCAGGAACGAATTTAGAGGAAACTCTATTAAGTAGATATACTACGGTAAGTAAGGCATCTCCCCAAAGAAATATCGGTAGATCAGTGAAGCTCATCATGGACCGGACCATATCCAATAGAGTCCGATTTCTCCTCTCTGACACCCCGTTGAGTTGAGGTGTACCCGGAGGAGTCCATTGAGAGACTATGCCATTGTCCTTGAGATAGTCCCGGAATTCTCCACTAAGGTATTCTCCTCCTCGATCTGATCGAAGAGCCTTAAGGGGTTTTCCAGTTTGTTTTTCTACTTCATTTCTGAACTTTTTGAAATTTTCGAAAGATTCAGATTTGTGTCTCATAAGATACACATACCCATACCGTGAATAATCATCGGTAAAGGTAATGAAGTACAAATAACGTCCCCTGGCTAGCACATCGAATGGGCCACATACATCTGTATGTACCAAGGTAAGTATTTCAGTGGTCCTCTCCCCATGTCCTACAAAGGGCAATCTGGCCATTTTTCCTTGAAGACAGGACTCACAAACTGGATATGACTCGGAAGTCAATGAGCCGATAAGCCCATTTTTATCCATTTTGTTCATTCTGTCCTCTCGAATATGGCCAAGCCTGAGGTGCCACAAATATTTTTGGTTTATCTCATCCCTGGATCTTTTGGATCCTTTGGCACTCACTTCTTGCTCAGACACATTTACAGATACATCCATATGCAAATGATAGAGACTGTCAATCATAAAACCACGTGCGACTATTTTATTTCTGAAATAAATAGAACAGCAGTCTTTGTCAAATGTAAAAATATGACCTTTCTGTGCTAGACATGAAACAGAAATCAAATTTCTACTAGCAGCAGGTACATAATAGCAGTCTCTAAGTAATAAACAAAAACCAGACGGTAGTCGCAGATGGTAGGTGCCCACAGCCACAGCAGCAACTTTTGCCCCGTTGCCTATCCAAAGGGTTACTGCACCTTCCGCCAGCCTTCTACTTTCCTTTAGACCCTACATGGTAGTGCATAGATGAGCACTAGAACCAAAATCTATAACCCAACTAGAAGTAGAAGAAACCGTTAGATTAGTTTCAATTATGAGCAAGTCTATACCTTCTGATGATGTGTCACCTTTCTTGTTCTTCAGGCTCTCGAGGTATGAAGGACAGTTTCTCTTGCAGTGGCCGTCGACATTGCAGTGGAAACATTTTTCTTTGTCATTGGCCTTTTTCTTTTGAACTTCCTTCTTTGGCTTCTTGTCTTTCTTCTGCTTCTTCGCAGGCTTCTTTTTCTTCCAAGCAGACTTTCTCTTGGAACCAGAAGTCAACTCAGCAGCAAGGACATTACCCCTTGAACCTTTCAAGGCTCCCTCAGCAGTTACCAACATATTTATTAGTTCAGTCTTAGTGCATTCAATCTTATTCATGTGGTAGTTTACTATAAACTGACCAAATGAATCAGGAAGGGATTGAAGGATCAGATCAACTTGCAATTCCTTGTGCATGCTCATACCGAGCTTCTCAAGCTCCTCTAGGTCCTTGATCATAGTTAGACCGTGATCATGGACGGACTGCCCCTCGCGCATCTTTGCTTTGAAGAGCCTCTTGGACACTTCAAAACGAGCTGTGCGGCTCTGCTCACCATACAACTCTTGCAGGTGTGCCAGTATGTCCCTAGCTGTCTTCATATTTTCATGCTGGCATTGTAGTTCATTGGACATGGATGCCATGATATAGCACTTGACCCTAGTGTCATCGTCTGTCCACTTCTCATGCGTCGTATGCTGATCAGCGGTCGGACGTGCTGGTAATGCGGGGATGTCATTGTCGAGCACATAGCCTATTTTCTCGCAACTCAGAACAATTTTGAGATTCCTAAGCCAGTCTCTGTAATTGGTACCGGTCAATCGGTTGGTCTCAAGAATACGGGTCAAAGGGTTTGAGGCTGACATTATGATCTGCAGAGAGTAAAGATTCTAGTTAGACTTTTGTACTTGATCCTAATCTGTTCTAAGGTCTTTTAGAACAAATGTAACTCCCACTATTTTTTCGAATTCCTCACACTTCTCTGGTAGAAAAACGGAAATCCTACACGACTAGGATTTCTAGTGGGTACTGCGGTTCCACCGATTTACATGCCACCTCACCTAACAGTTATTGATGACACATAAATTGATGAATGTACAACTCTTGTACAATGCTTCTTAAGCATGTTGCAGTGCTATTTGGTTTTTAAGCCATGAAAACCTTATCTAACAGTTATTGGTCCCATTTCTTAGTTAAGTGAGACCCACCGTATAACCGTAGGAATAAAGTCGTCATTGGGTCCTCACCTAACAGTTATTGGTGCCCAACCCCACCTTTACCCTACAACATCTCATGTCTATAGAGAGGTCCAGTCCTCCAATGCAACTTGCCTACTGTGTCCAGCCGAGATAAATCAACATCAGAAAGACCTTAGCAGCTCTACTACAGTGGAAGACCTATTGACTTAATATTGGTTAATCAGGTCTTAATGTTTGCAACTTGAGCTCTTCATAAGAGGTAATCGAACAATTGGCCAGGTAAGCAGGTGGAAGGCTCCCCTTACTCAGAGAGTAAGGTCCTAATTAAGTAACCACCTTTCATGCTTTCTTAGACACCAATTAGATCAATTAATCTAATATGACTCGCTCATGTTGGTTCACTCTCGACTTGATTGAGGAGGTTTTAATTTAGGTCTCAATTGGGTTTGCTACATCACATGTAAACCTATCTACCCGACTCTCATTCACATCACATGCAAACGGCACATTGCAGGCAGTTATAATCGCAGCAATAATTAAAGCTAAACTCTAAATAGGTGATGATCATGGATTCCAGTTAGGTCGTATTACAAGCACATGCACGTCAATCGATCAAGTGGTCTTCAACTCTTGAATTTGTTCCAAGCCTTCTTGATTAGATCCTTGACCAACTCTTGATCCAATCGCCATCAACCACTTAGACCCCTGCTCATCTCATGCATCATCTTCGACTTGATCGTTGACGTACATCACATCACAGAAATACAACCAGATATAAAATAAAAATAAAAATAAATTACATCTCCCTTTTAGGAGGCACGCAGGCCTCTCACAACATTAAATAAGATGCATGCAAGCATCTGAAAAATTACATGACATTACAGATCACATCGCAGGTCATTACATTTGATACCAAAAGGGTTTGAATCCTATAATCATCACCCCATGCAGCAATTATAATTTTCAGATCTGAAAACTAATTGATTATCTTATGATATAGGTTGTTGATCATGCTAATCATGATTCTAAACTTTGTAATCCCATTAACAATGCAATTAGAATCATCTTTTTATCACATAAAAATCAGCATGCAAAAATCAGCACCCTAGAAAAAATCTGCATGCAGAAAATTTTCAGCATGCATGATCATTCAATTTTCAGATCTAATAAGCCTATTAATAATTAATCCTTACCTTAATCTACGATGCCTAGGCTCTGATACCACTGTTAGAGCCCGCCCATGCCGCTGATATTTCAAAACAAAATCAGATGGCAGCGGAATCGGCATAAGCGGGATCGACGTTCATCGCATGAATGTGTTTCAAAAACCGTTCGTAGATAGATAAGGATTAAAAACTTTTAATCTAATTAGAAGATCAGATCTTCACCTTGTGCAGGTAGATGATCACCGCAAACTAGAGTTCGTGGTTTTAGGATGAAGGTTCGTATGAAGACGTTCACACGTCCGGCCTCTACGGGTATCCACACGAAGCAGAGATCCGATCAAAGCTCTCTTGTCTTCCTGGGGTTCTAGCTCCCTTGCAAAGACTTCTTTTGATGGCTGATTTTCTCCCTTTCAATCAACCCTTGATAGTGCTTGGGAGGAGGAAGAAGAAGGATGAAACTTGAAGATAAATCAAAGCCCTTGCAGCCTACTTCCTTTTCCCTGCGTTGGAAGGAGGAAGAGAGGAGGAGGAGGCCGCCAATGGCTTCTTCTTTTCTTCCCTTTGCTTGTGGCTGAACCAAGGAGGAGGAGAGGGAGGCCACGGCTTGGAAGGGAGAGGATTCAATTCACTTGGGGCGCCGGCCCTTGCCTCCTCCTTTTATAGCCATCTAGGGCTCCTACAATTTAGGAGCCCTAGACTAGTTTCCTAAGAGGGGGCGCCGGCCCCCTCTCTTCATGCCGCACCAAGGAAGCAAAAGGGGAGGGGCTTGCACCCCTCCCTCTTGGCAAACCCTAATCCACATTAACTGGGGTTTGGAATGCCCTAATGTGGTCAAGCCCTAATCCAATTAGGCTTAGCCCAAGGGTGAACCAATTTGGATCCAATCTAGATAAGTCCTAATCCAATTAGAACTTAAATCAATTTTGACTCAATCGAACTCTTCAATCCTAATCCAATTAGGAGTCTTATTGATTTATTAGATTAATAATTAATTGTGACTTAAGAAACCCTAATCCAAATTAGGACATATTTAATTTTAGTCCTAATCTAATTAGGACTCTTATTTGAATCCGAAGTTCTAATCCAATTAGGACTTCTAGGAATCCTATTCTAAGTAGAAATTCATATTGAATTCAAATCCTATTCTAAGTAGGATTGTGGGAATCCTAATCCAAGTAGGACTCCCAGTCCTAATCCAATTAGGACTCTAGGAATCCTACTCCAAGTAGGATTCGTGTTTTTAGTCTAATTAATCAATTTTCTTTCCTTCTTCAACTTATTATCAATCGAATTGATTACTTGTGATTCATAATCACTTTTCAACCATCGGATCGGTCAATACTTCTAGTGTGTGTGACCCCATAGGTTCTATTCTGACTGGTAGTGAGATATATTGCGATCTCTATCACAATATCCTTGAAAACTTCTTTCAATGGGTTGGAACGATTCCAACTCAACTCATTAGGGTTTATCAATCATCGAGACAATCCCTATAAGTCCCACCATCCACCAGTGACACGTAGCAGCATGTAGTGGCTATCCAGCAGAATAGAATGGTGAACCTCTAGGTGCAGTTATTATGTGATACAGTCCTTCTATCGTGGATCCCTACACGACGGAGGTCATGGACAACTCGTCAAACCTCATCGTCTGTCATATGTCAAGATTTATTCGACTTAATGTTCGAGAGCGGAGAACTCTTTCTCTACTGTGCAATCTGCCCCAGCCGAGGTCTTACGAACTCAGTCTTATAAATCACATATGATCTCTCCTTATCTATCAAAGTCGATAGATTCCTTATAGGTGCATACCCTACTGCAGCCAATCTACACTGCATGGACCCATATGGCTAGAGACCATGTATGTGTGCAGTCAAACTACAATAACCTCACTATGAGTGGCCGAAGCACCGCAGGTCAAAGGACCAGTTACACTACTGCAACATCAAGCAAGTCACTGACGAGTGGATAGACATCCAAGTGACTGCTTGTATTGGTCACGCTCAGTACCCTTGTTCTTAACAAGCACCTGCACTATTACTTCAGTGTCGCCACACTGTGGACTCGAGTCTCGTCCATCCATAAGAAAAGTAATGTGTGCACTGATCTCATCGGATCGATCACCGCCCTCGTGATGATCCATCGATCAGGAGCATTCAGAAATTAATCACTAATGATGCATGGCTCAAATTCTTAACTCTTAAGAATATGCATCATCATCTTATTAATTCTTGGACGATTCATAGACACATAAACAATATGAATGAAAAAGATGCCTTTTATTTATTCAATAATAATAAAGTCAAATACAAATTATATCCCATAATTAATAATGTGTCAGCCAAAATTGGCTTATAGGGCATACATCTAACAGGAGAGTAGTAGAGCCTTGAATGCGAAGGAAGTACTTTTCGGTTAGAGTTGAATGCACTTCTTCCTTCTTTTTCTTGGATTTACTCAACGGAAGCTCTTGGTGGTTGAAATGCTTTAATGCTTAGATAGAATAGCTCTCTTGTTGTCTACTACTATTCACTCTGGCTATTTAAGTGGTTCCATTCAAAAACTAGCCGTTAGAGAGTGATTTGGAGCCGTTCTATCCCGTCAGCACATCCTGGCAATGTATCCATTGGTATCGGAGTCGACTTGTGCAATATGGAGTCGACTCGGATGTTACCGGAGTCGACTCGCGCTTTACTGGAGACGACTCACCCGCTGTTCCGGATTTGAATTAAAGTGCATGTCTCGTCCTGGAGTCGACTCGGACCAAACTGGAGTTGACTCCCCAACAGCTGGAGACGACTCGGGCACTTAGGGGTCGGCTCGTTCTCAGGGTTCCAGAAACTCAACTTTCTATTTTTCTTCCTCGAGTCGACTCGAGTTTACTTGGAGTCGACTCGGGTGACTTGAGAGATAACTCGATATTCTCGGGAGACGACTCATTCTCAGAGACTGAAGAATCGATTCTCTGTCTTTTGAACGTTTCTGCCTTGGGGTCGACTCGAACCTTACTGGAGTCGACTCGACTATCTTGGGGGTCGCTCTGCAACACTTGGAGTCGACTCGTTCACAGGGTCTCCGAAAGTGAGTCTCTGCCTTTTCAAACTGCTTTCCTCTGGGAGTCGACTCGTACATACTGGGGGTCGACTCGCCAAGAATCGGAGTCGACTCGCAACCTTTTGGAGTCGACTCGGTAACAGGGTCTAAAATCAATCGTTCTGTCTTTCTGTCTGTTACCCCTTGGAGTCGACTCGGGATTATCTGGAGTCGACTCGCCAAGCATCGGAGTCGACTCGAAACTTTCAGGAGTCGACTCACTGACAGGGTCTGAAAACGATCGTTCTGTCTTTCTGTCTGTTCTCAGTTGGAGTCAACTCGAGGAGTTCCGGAGTCGACTCGAGCTTGTGCCAGAAATATCAAACCATCCGGAGTCGACTTGCAAAGTTCCGGAGTTGACTCGTGATGCAGACTTTAGTTCAAATTGAGTCCAACACTTAGCCAAATTACTTTGAACCAAAGCTCGAGGCACTTAAACAGAAATTCGCACATATTTGCCTGAAACACTAGATTGAATTCATTAGTACAACATAAAATATACTCAAATGCTTTGAGCTCATCAAAATCAATTAGGGGTTTACTCAATCACTCCACAGACCCCGATCTGTTTAAGTACTGTCCTGATCAAGTAATTCATCGATGTGTGCCTGAATGTGAATATCAGAGTATTCTTGATTTTTGTCATACCCAAGCCTGCGGGGGACATTTTGGGGGTAGAAAAACTGCAGCGAAAGTCTTACAAAGTAGATTTTATTGGCCCTCATTATTCAAAGATGCTCACAAGTTTTGCTAGATTTGTGAGCGATGCCAGCGAATGGGTATAATCACCCGTAGAGATATGATGCCACTTATTCCCATTTTAATTATAGAAATTTTTGATATCTGGGGTATTGACTTCATGGGTCCTTTCTCGCGTTCTTTTGATTTTGAATACATTCTTGTCGGGGTAGATTATGTCTCGAAGTGGGTCGAAGCTGTTGCCACTAAGACTAATGATCACAAGGTTGTGGTTAAGTTCTTACAAACGAATATATTTAGTCACTTTGGCACACCCCGAGCACAAAGCTTTTTGGGCCATTAAAAAGTTTAACTTTGATATGGCAGCAGCTGGTTCTAACCGAAAACTTTAACTCAACGAGCTTGAAGAGTTACGCAATGAGGCATATGAAAATGCCAAAATTTATAAGGCAAGGATTAAGGCTTTTCATGACAAATCCATTAACCGTAAGTCTTTCGAGCCTAATCAAAAGGTTTGGCTATTCAATTCTAAATTGCGTCTCTTCCCTGGTAAACTTCGCTCTAGGTGGGATGGTCCCTTTATAGTTAGAAAGATTTTTCCTCATGGTGCTGTAGAAATTCAAAACATCAGTGATGGTCATATCCTGAATGTCAATGGTCAAAGATTGAAACCTTATATAGAGTGTGTTGCAGACGGACAGTTGATTGAATCCCTTGATTTGATAGACCCTATTTATCGGGATAATTAAGGATGTACTGCGTCTGGCTAAAGACGTTAAACTTAGCACTTGTTTGAAGGCAACCCAATTCTCATAGGTTATTTTTGCACATTTTTTTGTCGCATTTTTTTTAACAGGAATCCTCATATTACTGATGCAACTAAGGTAAGATGCTTCTATCCTCCATATGCATCATATTTTCATCCAAAACAAAATAAAATAAAAATAAAAATAATAATATCATATTATAAAAAAAGAACATTGAGGATAATGTCTGATCCAGGTTGGGGGGTATAGGATTCGAATTTTTGAAAAAAAATTCGCATTTTCACATAAGTTTTTCAAAAAGAAAAAACCTATTTTCTGTGCCTTAGTGCTGAAATGATAAACACACGAAGTATATAAAATCTAAAAAGCCCAATGACTAGTCAAGAGTAAGATAATTTGAGTTCTTTTCATTAAAAGTTTTTTTGGTGAGTTGTAAGATAATTTTTACTTCGGAATTTTACAACACACATGGCCTGCACTTCTAAGGGTTAGGTTCAACATTATGTTGTTAAGTCTGGTAGTAACCTTGAGTCCTGATGAATCATACTTATCTAATTCACTATTATCCCATATTTATTTTAAAAAAAAGAGTGAATTTAGTCAGGTACATCGAAAAGGGCTACCTATCATTAAAGGTCAGCGGGCTTGTGATGATGAACCTGAGCAAAGGTCCGTAGCGGAGTCTTGATGCCCAACACCTTATGCCATCTAATGTGGAAGTTGTTGACTGAATGCTCGCTACATGGAGGAATCATTACAAAGGTAAAAGTGCATAATTTATTTGTAAATACAAAATAAATAAATTAAAAAAACAGCGAAAGAGAAAATAATATTGATCTTGAAAAGACGATAGTGTGAAAGCCGTCGTTGTAAAAATTTGAGTAAACTAGAATATTACAGATAAAGCCCATGAGGTATTAAAGTAAACATCCATAACTCTCGGAATTCTGCAAGATAGGATGATTTTGAATCAGTGATTAGGTCTTATCTAACCAATTCTGGAAAACTACTAGCTTTAGCAGTATTTTGGAGGATCTAAAGTCTTAGCTTGTGTATGGTCTAGATATCACCGAGCATCCAAGTATAAATAAATCTTATAACTCTCTAACAGAAATTTAATAACTTCAACTTAAGTTGCGTACGGACCTAGGATTTGGGCTGACTTAGTAATTAAAACTTTGTGTGCTTTTGAAATTATTAGCACTTATGCATTTGAAATTAGATTCTATAAAATAGTAAAATAAATTCTTTAGGTAGAGACAACAGTTTATGAGTATCTGCGCCGGAAACCCTCACGAGACAAAACTCGTCCACTAGGGCCACCTAGGAGTTTAAAGCCTAATTGCATACGGTAAATGCAATCGTAATTCCTGCGAAAGTGAGTTAGTTTTTTTTATTTTGCTCGAGGACTAGCAAAATATAGATTGGGGAGTGTGATAAGTGCTAAATAATGTATAAATAAATCTATTTTACATAGCACTTATTAGTATTTATATATATATATATATATTAAAGTTTAAACATGAGAAAATATGTTCACCTTCATCAATGCATTTTAATTCAATTTTGGTTATTGATTAACCTTAATGTATGCAGGTCGAGTCAAGCTCCATTAGGTAAAGCCAGCACTGACACTGCATCATTTCACAATTTTACATCCTCCGAAGTCGTCTCCAAGAACTCTTCTCCAAAATCCAGTACTTCCCATTAATTCCCGTCTCTTCACAAATTCACCTACTTCTCTTCCCACACTTTTCAATCATTTATTTCTCATATCTCAAAGTATATCATCTATTCACCTATAGTTGCACAAATCTCAAAGAATTCGTCATTGGCCTCTTCCCAGCCGAATAGGATTAATTCCCCTGCTTCAAACAGTTCAATTCCCATCTTCCCAGCCAAGCCAAATCAAATCCACAAATTATCTCCCTTGCTCTATATTCGCATAAGATCCCCTGTGTCCAACAAACAGAGCCCGTCCAAAGAACTCCCTTCATCCCATTGTGATCCATCCTCACCCGCCACAGATTCTTCCCAACATCCCAAACTTCCACACGTGGATCCCAACCTTCCTTCTCCCTCGATTCATCCTTATCTTCCCAATTCTTCCGGCATCTCTTCTCAGCCGTGAACACCATCCAGCATTTCCGAATTTCCTCCACATCATCCCCTGCTTCAGCGGAACAGAGTCATGGATAAATTCAAAGATTACCGCCCCAGCGTTCCAGATTAACTCCAGCATCCATATTAACAGGAATCCGAGATTCTCACTTCCAGATTTCTTCTCTCGAATCGAGCCAACCTTCCTCCAGTTCGCAGCTTCCATCATCCACGGGATAAGCTTCAGTATCCCGTGCGGTCACTCCCAGCAAATCTTCAACGTCTCAAACCAATCCAGTCGTCCGCCCTTCCTCTTGTTCCCGGATAAGCTCCAACCTCAAATCCCAGCTTCTGAGATCTTCTCTCAGCGAAACAAGTTCAACAAATCTTAGGATCCCGTCTTCATTGCCCACCGAACTCAGGATTCATTCATTCCTAGCCTTCCGTGAATCCCAACGTTATCAGATTCCTACTATTCCCCTGTTTCGGGATTAATTCCAGCCGAGATCCTCTCACGTCCAAGCTTCAGTTTCCCTTCCGCATCCAAAGAACAAACCCACTGATCCTCATTCATTCTCATCTCCTCTCAGCCGCAAGCCATTCCGCGTTTCAGCAGCGTCCGAACCTGCAGCTGAGATTTCCTAACATCCGAACCATCTAGATCGCAGCCCAGCAATTTTTTCGTGATTCATCTTCATCCCATCCGCTTCCTCTATGCATCTCAGCATGATCCATCCTTATCCACTGCTAACCGAGTCCCAAGCTTGATCCCGTTCGTGATGACCATCCAGGATCCATGACGGCATCCCGAGCTTCACGGGTCACCTTCCATCTACTACGAATTCCAACTCTTCATCCAGCAACTTCATGCGTCCTCTCCGCGTTCTCCCATCTTCACCTGTTTCGGTTTTTTCTCTGCATCCGGATGAGAGCAAGCAGCCGTCTTCCACGCAATCAGATCCCAACGCATCTTCTTCCTAACGTCCAGATTAGATATTGCAATCATCTGCAGATCAGCTAAAGACTTCGTATCCTTATCTTTCCATTCGAAACAACCACAGAGGAGGGGAGAGAGGGAAATGTGCAGTATATAAAAGGCCAAGGCAGGAAACAGAGGAGCAATCTCTTCGGAGGCTGAGTTCCCACCGAAGTAAAAAGGAAAGAGAGGATTTTGGGTATTGTGGGAAGAACTTCCCGTGGAAAAAGAAAAAAAAAAAAGATGAAATGCTAAGGGAGTCCCACGGGAGAGAAAAGAGCCGCAAGGGAAAAGAGAAGAGCCAGTCACAATGAAGGACCTCTGCATTGCTGATGTCGCCCACAACTCCATGGAAGGCTGAGCTCTTCGCTAGGGTTGGATGCAGCCCTAACAAAGGTCCAAAGATTTTGTATTTCTGATTTCTATTCTTAAAGTTGTATAAACTTTATTTTGTTCTTAATGAATATTTTATTTCATCTCATATTTAATTTCGGTGATTTTAAGTATGACGTTTATACAACTGTTCTTCATGATCACTAAGTTAATAAAAGATCACCCATGCTTAGGAAAGATATAGTGTCCTGCCACATTAGTTTAGGGTAGACATTTCATGCCAACAGAAGATGGATGTTCCTAAATTACTTTTGTGAGATTTTATTTAAATGCTTATTAGGCTTATAGCCAATTTGCATGTTAATCCAAGAATGAATTAAAATATAATTAATCTTTGTTGCTTTGTTAGTGGTGAATTTTTTGCCCTAGGTTCCATCAAACTGATATCATTTTAATTGCATTTCTTATTAAATTACTTAGTATAATAGTCTTCACAAACTCTCTCTTTCATATTATTTTTAAGAAAACAACTGTACCCTAATCCCTGTGGATCGATACCCGTAATCACTATCCTACCAGATACGTGCTATTGCGTGGTCTTTTAAATTGACTATCAAAGACCGAGTCAACTATTGGAGGCCTTCTAGGACCCCTCCAAGCCATTGATCACATGCTAATCAATGGTGGAGAAGCCTTGGATCTGTGGGAAGACAATTTACTATATTTATCTTAAAGAGGGTTACTTAATTTTGTTTAGGATCTTGATCTATAAATAGAGTTGTAAGGGGTCATTATGAGGCATCCCAGAATAATCCAGAATTGAGCTTAGTCTTGTTCTCTTGTAAGAGAGTCGGCCGTAAGGCTTGGGCATCATTTGTACCAATTTCGGTTCTTAGATCTTATGTTCTAGGACTTGGGCTAATGGCAGATACATCAATCTCCACCAAATTGGACTAGGAAGGGATCCTTTCGATCCTTTGCTAGATTTGAGCTAGTAAAGATTCTTGATTGCTCTACTAGATTGTTTTGTTGTTGATTGTTTTTGTTATTATTTGTTCTTCAATTTGAGTGGAATAAAATTCAGTTTGCTTCATTGTTGATCTTTGTATTGAGTTATACCACCGAAGTTATCTATAATCGGTTCACCGTCAGCGATTTTCAAAGGCGCACACAAAGAGCGCGAGGTAAAGGGGTTTGGTGAGGGGCTTTGGACCGTGAGCCCCCTTTAATTGGTGCTTTCATAGAGAGAATTTCTGAAGGAGGTAATGTCTGAATTTCAATCTTCCAGATCTGAATTTTCTTGCATATTCTTTTTTGATCTGAAGTTAAAAATCAGTTTTTATTAAGATTATTGGTGAGATTTGATTATATTGGGGAATATTGAACTCTTGATGTATTATGAGTTATGAGAGTTTTTTATTATAAGGGAAAAGAGCTCTCTTGATTCTATTTTGTTCAATGTAGGGATAACACAACAGAAAAGCTACTGGTAGTATCCAGTGTTATTTGACCCAACTGTTCGTTGTAGGTATATTAGGAGCTGCATAAAGAAAGACTACTGGTAGTACCTTGTGCATCTTCTCCAACTACAATATTTTAGGGAACAAATAGATCATCAAGACCTCTTTGGTTTGAGATCTTTTTTGTCTTGTATTCTTTGCTATACAACCCATATTGGAGGCTGATTGAGTGGTGTACAAATCAGGTGGGTTGATTTATCCTTTGGGTGACAATCGCAGGAGGTTAGGGGGCTGATTTGGAGAAATTTCTGTGTTATAGAAAAATTCTGCAGCAAGGTGTTTGTTTGGGTTGTTGAGAGCAGGGTTTTCTAAAGCTTTGTTTGGGACTTTTTGTTGGGAGTTTCAGAGGCCATTAGTAGCTATAATAGGCATCTTTAGGTGGTAATTTGGGTCTGTTTTGAAGGTGTTATTTGCTGCTGAAGTTTGTGGACTACTGCAGAAATTTTCTGCAGTCCAGAAATTTTGGAACGCATCAAGTTTTTGAGGCTGGTTAAATCCTAGTTTTTGGGAGTTGGAGGGGTTGTTGTTTCAGAATTTTAGAGTGCTAAAATAGAGGGTTAAAAGGAGATGGAGTCCTCCCGAAACAACAACTAGGATAGGAGGTTAGAGGCCCTTGAAGTTAGTTCAGCCAACCTTAACAGGGCATTAGAAACTTTGTCCAATACTTTGGCTGCGAACATGGCTAAAATAGGGAGGAAGAATAATGCCACCATTGAGAGGTTGGAAAGAAGGATCCTAGAGAGGGAACATAAGAGGGTGCAAGAAGAAGTGCCTAGGTCACTTGCCACACGGCAGGGTCGGGCAAGGTATGAGAGTGATGTCTTTAGTGTCTAGGGTACACATGATGTAGATTATGGCGTTAGGCACCATTCACGAAGGGGAGGAAGCGTTGAAGCCGAGGGTTTAGTATTTGAGAGGTGGCTTGATAATAAGTAGGTTAGCAATGGCCATAAAAATCATGATGAGGCCGATAATGAACCCGAAGAATGATCCTTTCATGCTCAAAGGCCTCACGGCCGGAGAGAACCCATGGCAAGAAGAGGAAGAAACAGGCGGGGTGATGACTTTGGAGATGATAACTATAAGGGTCCACGGCCTAGAGAAGAAGGGTTTAAGAAATCCAAAATTGATTTTCCAAAGTTTGGAGGAGATCCATATGAGTGGTTTGATAAGGCAGATCAATACTTTGATTTTTATAATATTTCACAGGCTGATCAGGTGACCCTAGTGAGTTTCCACTTAGAGGGTAGGCCTAGCCGATAGTGGAGGTGGATCCGAGCCTTGTATGAGAAAGAAGGGAGAAGTGACAAGAACCCACCAGGAGACCTGCCCTAGGAACCCTTGAATCAATTTGCTATACTTGCCCCGAGATCGCTAGAAAATAAGTTGTAGGAGATTAGATTAGAACTCTAAGGCAACTAAGTCCTTAAAACCCTAATCCTTGAAGACGCCACAAAGGTAGATCACTTCCTTTGATAAGTCAGAATTTTGTATTCTAATCCAAGAACACAAGAGAGAATAGCAAAGCTTGCCAACACTTTAATTCATTCATAATCCTATGGTTACATATGGCAGCCTTTATATAGGCTTCAAACTAAGGTATTGGAAAGGACATCATCCCCTTTCCAAGACAATAAGTAAAAAACGTTTTCCAAATCACAACTTCCAAGTTACAACTTCAAAATAATAAATGACACAACTTTCAAGGTTCCTAACTATGAAGTACATGAATAACTTAGAAAAAATGAGTTGACAAGTCAAAACTTCATGTACAAGTAATTAGGAACACAACAAGACTCAAGCCCAAAAGTACCCACGAAATGGGCCTAAATAGCATCTCCACGTGGATCAGCCTTGTTTAATGGCTCCAAGCCTTGTTCTTCAGCATTTACTATGTAAAGATAAGTGATCAATCTTGGTGAAGCCTTAGAGTCTTCTAGAGCAACCTCCTTCTCTTGAATTTCCATGACTAGTCCATATAAAGCTTCTTTCATTTGTTTTGCTCTTGCTCTAGTCATTGGACCTCCAATTCCTTGTAATGGATCTTTGGAATTAGCTTGAACCATTCGGCCAGCCCCTTGATCTCTATCATTCCCTCCCTCCTCGAAAGGATTCGTCCTTGTATCACCTACATCAAATAAGGATAAATCAGCAACATTAAAAGTAGCACTAATATTACTATAGTTGCTTGGCAAATCCAGCTTGTAGGCGTTGTCATTGATCCTCTCTAAGACTTGAAAAGGTCCATCTCCTCTAGGCTATAGTTTGGATTTTCGTTGTGTTGGAAACCGTTCTTTCCTCATATGCACCTAGACCCAATCACCGGGTTCAAAAACAATCTTTACACGTCCTTTGTTGGCTTGCTTAGCATATTGCTCATTCTTCTTTTCAATGTTAGCCCGAACCTTGGCATGTAAATCCTTCACAAATTCTGTCTTTTGCTTTCCATCAAGATTAGCACGTTCTTTAGTAGGCAAAGATAGAATATCCAAAGGAGTTAAAGGATTAAAGCCATATACAACTTCAAAAGGTGAAAATGAAGTAGAAGAATGAACAGTTCTATTGTATGCAAACTCAATGTGCGGTAAACATTTTTCCCATTGCCTTAAGTTCTTTTGAATGATGGTACGTAACAAAGTAGTGAGTGTCCTATTAACTACTTCAGTTTGTCCATCCGTTTGAGCT
This sequence comes from Phoenix dactylifera, assembly GCF_051530095.1. Lineage (NCBI taxonomy): Eukaryota > Viridiplantae > Streptophyta > Magnoliopsida > Arecales > Arecaceae > Phoenix > Phoenix dactylifera. The sequence goes on along the minus strand of NC_143195.1, from coordinate 6,677,586 downwards.
AATTTATTCCACAAGGTGCGCCAAAAATGACTTAGGAACTTCACATCTCTATCACTAACAATTGTCTTAGGCAAACCATGCAAACGAACTATGTCTTAAAGAACAAGTCAGCAATATGTGTTGCATCATTGGTTTTAGAACATGCAATGAAATGAGCCATTTTGCTAAATCTATCAACAACAACAAATATGCTGTCCTTTCCACTTTGAGACCTTGGTAATCCTAAAACAAAATCCATAGAAATATCAATCCAAGGTTGGTTAGGCATGGGTAAAGGTGTATACAAGCCATGTGGTAAAACTTTAGATTTCGCTTGTCTACATGTAATGTATTTATCATAAACAGCTTGCACATCATACTTCATGTTAGGCCAATAAAAATGCTCATGCAAGATATCTAAAGTCTTTTGCACACCAAAATGTCCCATCAAACCACCCCCATGAGTTTCACTGACAAGCAATTCACGAATAGAACAAATAGGCACACACAACTGATTTTTCTTAAATAGAAATCCGTCATGCCTATAATACTCACCAGATGCACTCTTTTCGCATGTATTCCATGTTTCGCAAAAATCAGAATCATTGGCATACAAGTCCTTAATCAATTCAAAACCAAGTAACTTAGTTTGCAAGGTAGTAAGTAAAGCATACCTTCGAGACAACGCGTCAGTAACGATATTTTCTTTTCCATATTTGTACTTGATGAAATAAGAAAATGTTTCTATGAACTCCAGCCACTTAGCATGCCTCTTATTAAGCTTACCCTGGGATTTCAAGAACTTCAAGCTCTCATGGTCAGAATGAATGATGAATTCCCTCGGCCACAAGTAATGCTGCCATGTTTGAAGAGTTCTCACTAATGCATAAAGCTGTTTGTCATATGTTGGATAATTTAAGGCTGCCCCACTTAGCTTTTCACTAAAATAAGCAATTAGTTTGGAATCTTGCATCAAAACAGCTCCTATTCCAATTTCGGATGCATCACATTCAACTTCAAAAGCTTTATCAAAGTTAGGCAAACTTAACAAAGGTGCATTAGTTAGCTTATCTTTCAAATCAGTGAAAGCTTGTTCATGCTGATCATTCCACTTAAAAATAACATTCTTTTTAACAAGTTCATTTAAAGGTGCAGCAATAGAACTGAAATTTTTAACAAACCTTCAATAAAAACTTGCTAAACCATGAAAACTTCTTACCTCGTTCGCATTCTTAGGTGTAGGCCAGTCCCTGATTGCCTTCACCTTCTCCTCATCCATGCTAATACCTTGAGAACTAGCAACAAAACCAAGAAATACAACAGATTCTATGCAAAATGTACACTTCTTAGGATTAGCATATAAATGGTGTTCTCTCAATTTGCTAAAAACATCATGCAAATGTTGTTCATGTTCATCCAAGTTCTTAATATAGACTAAAATATCATCAAAGTAAACTACTACAAATTGACCTATGAAAGCACGCAAAACATGATTCATCAATCTCATGAAAGTACTAGGTGCATTAGTTAAACCAAAAGGCACCACTAACCAGTCATACAATCCATATTTAGTTTTGAATGTTGTCTTCCATTCATCTCCCTCTTTCATACGAATTTGATAGTAGCCATTTCTCAAATCAATTTTAGAAAACAAACAAGAGCCATGTAATTCATCAAGCATATCATCTAATCTTGAGATAGGATGTCTATACTTAACTGTTATTTTGTTGATGGCTCGGCAATCCACACACATGCACCATGTTCCATCTTTCTTTGGGACTAGGATGACAGGAACCGAACATGGGCTAAGACTTTCTCTTACAATTCCCTTTTGCACCAGCTCATCCACTTGCCTTTGGATTTCCTTTGTTTCTTCGGGATTAGCTCTATATGTAGGTCTGTTTGGAATGGTAGAACCGGGCATGAAGTCTATTTGATGCTCAATGCCTCTTAAGGGTGGTAGTCCATTAGTAATCTCTTTTGGAAATACGTCCTCAAATTCCTGCAATAAAGTCACAACAACACTAGGCAAGGAGGGGTTAAGGTCGTTAGTAGAAAGATAAACATACTTGTATATAAGTACAAGTAGTTGCTGTCTTGAGAACATAACACTCTTAACCTCATTTTTTTCAGCAAATACACTCATTTTTTTACTTCTCTCTTTTTTTTGAATACTTTTCTCTCTGCTCTCAATCTCACTCCTTTCATTTGCATTTTTCCTCTCGGACTCACCTTCTCTCTTTTTACACTCTCTTGCTATCCGAATCTGATCTTCATAAGCTTGCAAAGGTTTGAGAGGGGTTAGGACTACAGTGCAGTTGTTCATCATAAAAGAATAATGATTTTTGTATCCATTGTGTGTAACCTTCCTATCAAACTGCCATGGTCGTCCAAGCAAAATATGACTAGCATGCATTGGTTCCACATCACAAAGAATCTCATATGTGTATTTGCCAATTGAAAATGAAACGAGCACTTGCTTGTTTACCCTCACTTCTCCACATTCATTTAACCATTGCAACTTGTATGGATTAGGATGCTTCATGGTGGGTAACTCCAGCTTATCTACTAACAAAGTACTAGCAACATTAGTGCAGCTTCCACTATCAATAATCATGGTACATACCTTTCCCTTCACATGACATCTAGTATGGAAAATATGTTCACGTTGCTCCTTATCACCATCATCCTTAGGCTGCATGCTTAGTGCTCTTCTTGTCACCAACATATCTCCATGTACAGGTTCTTCAATGTCAATATCACTACAATTTTCTAAGGGTGGCATCTCATCCTCACTTGAACTAGCACTTTCAATGTCACCATTCTCCAACATAATCATAATCCTCTTGTTTGGGCATTGGGAAGCAATATGCCCAAATCCTTGGCACCTAAAACACTTAACATTACGTGATTTAATGGAAGTGTTAGTTTTGGTTTTACCTTTTGAAATAGCAACCGAATCTTTTGGCTTTGCATCTTCTTTTGTTTTTGAGGCAGATTTATTATCCTTTCAATTAGACTTCCATGTGGAACTAGAAGCCAAACCCGATTTGGATCCTTTGGACTTGATTTGCTTTTCTATTTTGATGGCCTTGTGCAACAGCTCCTCCATCTCCACATAGTGTTGCAATTCAACCACATCAGCAACCTCTTTGTTTAAGCCTCCAATAAATCTTGCCATGGTAGCCTCTCGATCTTCCTCTATATTAGCTTTAATCATCGCCATCTCCATTTCTTTGTAATAGTCTTCCACACTCATGGAGCCTTGAACCAGCCCTTGTAACTTTCTATGTAAATCTCTATAGTAATGGCTAGGTACGAATCTCTTGCGCATCACCAATTTCATTTCTTCCCACGACCGAATTGGCCTTTCTCCAATCCTTCGCCGACTAATCATCAACTGATCCCACCATATGCTTGCATAATCCGTGAACTCAACTGCTGCCAATTTCACCTTTCTCTCTGAATAGTTGTGACAATCAAACACATGTTCAACTTTTCTCTCCCATTCCAAGTAAAGTTCGGGATCATTCTTTCCTTGAAAGATAGGAATCTTCATCTTGATGTTGCCCAGATTATTATCTTTTGAATCATCGGCCTTCTTTCCCCTTTTAGAGTTAGATTCATAATCTAAATCTTCTTCATCATCTTTAAACATCCGCCCCCTCAAAGGTTTGATTCTGCTTGGTGATTCCAAATCATCCATTCGTGCACCAAGCTTAGTAAGTTGATCAGCAATGGCTTTCATCCATAACTTCATATCAACATCTGGTTGTTCACTACCTCCACTACTCATCTTTGTATGCTGCAATCAAAAGATTAGTATAAACAGAATAGGTCCTCACACACTCCTCTCTCGGGTGGACACTCTTTTATGGCTTTTTCTTGATGATGATCTCACCCTCTTGCCTTTTACCACTCAAGCCAGCTCTCTTTATGTTCTTAGAAAGAATCAAAATCAACAAATCACAAAGAGCGATCAGATGGATGGTGGCAAATCTCCAAAAAATCAGAATTTTAAGGACTTAGATGAGGCAAATGGTACTCACAAGAAAAATTGTCTTAAAGGATCAAGAACATAAGAAGACTTCAAAAGGAAGTAAAGGATATGTAATAGAAACAACTAGAAAGCAAGGAGAAATAAGAGCAGGCTAAGCAGCCTTGTAATACGTAAAACGGTCTTGTAACAAGTGAAACAACCTTGCAACAAAGGGTCTTCAGCTTTGCAACAAGTGAAACAGCCTTGTAATTAATGCCCCTTAATCAATAACCTTCTTTCTTTTTTTTCATTTTTTTTCCATTTTTTTTTATTTTTTTTATTTTTTTTTTTTGAATCAAACTAAGTAACAGAAGATTAAAGAACAAAACAGATTAGAGGAAACAAGAAACACAAGGAACTGAAAAGAACAGAAATAAGAGAACGAACAAAGAAACTTAAAGAAATAAAATAAGAACAAAGGAACAAAGATGATAAAGGATAAGTAACCTGATTTCTAGAACCAAAGCTCTGATACCAAATGACAAGAACCCACCAGGAGACCTACCCTAGGAACCCTTGAATCAATTTGCTATACTTGCCCCGAGATCGCTAGAAAACAAGTTGTAGGAGATCAGATTAGAACTCTAAGGCAACTAAGTCCTTAAAACCCTAATCCTTGAAGACGCCACAAAGGTTGATCACTCCCTTTGATAAGTCAGAATTTTGTATTCTAATCCAAGAACACAAGAGAGAATAGCAAAGCTTGCCAACACTTTAATTCATTCATAATCCTTTGGTTACATATGGCAGCCTTTATATAGGCTTCAAACTAAGGTATTGGAAAGGACATCATCCCCTTTCCAAGGCAATAAGTAAAAAACGTTTTCCAAGTTACAACTTTCAAGTTACAACTTCAAAATAATAAATGACACAACTTTCAAGGTTCCTAACTACGAAGTACATGAATAACTTAGGAAAAACGAGTTGACAAGTCAAAACTTCATGAACAAGTAATTAGGAACACAACAAAACTCAAGCCTAAAAGCACCCACGAAATGGTTCTAAATAGCATCTCCACGTGGATCAGCCTTGTTTAATGGCTCCAAGCAAGCCTTGTTCTTCAACATT
>NC_143195.1:5220000-5287500 GCF_051530095.1 Phoenix dactylifera | reverse complement strand
CTTGATATTTTTGACGATGTAAACTTTTCATTTTGCATTTAATTTTTTTGGTTTCTACAGTAATAAAAAACTCATACTCTAGAAGCCTTATCAATGTAGTATACATAAGTTTTAAGGGTGTATGACAAATGCTGCTGGTAATTTACTGAAATATAGTTTTATAACTTGCCTCCTCATGTGGTTCTTTGGGCATAATGCCAATTTCTATTAAGAGCTATTTTTGCTTAACAAAATCATTTTGCTTTTGACATTGTCTTCATGCCAAGATTCTCATATTCTCTTTTCATCCTTTGTGTGTATAGTGGGCTAGCAAGAAATGAGATTTTGTATTTCTTTGTTCGATTATTGACCTCTTGGTGACTCTGCTTCTTTCTTATTCAGGTGTGCCTTGGACAGAAGAAGAACATCGGACATTTCTAGCTGGTCTTAAAATGCTTGGTAAGGGGGACTGGAAAGGAATATCAGAAAATTTTGTTACCACTAGAACTCCAACTCAGGTAGCCAGTCATGCTCCGAAATATTTCCTTCGGCAGAGTAATTTGAATAAAAAGAAGCGCAAGTCCAGTCTTTTTGATATCGGGATAGATGACCTAGTAAGTCTCATTCATTCAACTTATTAATCCAAAAAGTATCAAATTTTCAATCATTCTATCAATTGTTCATATAGTTTACTATGTTATTCCTCACTTCTTATATTGTGATAATCACTCTACTTCCAGACTCCTGCATCCGAAACTTCTACCCCACCATTATCATTTAAAAGACCTTGTGAAGTTACACAAGAGATTTATCACCATCTCCAAGAAAGTTATATGGTAAATTCTGCGTTCCCTCTCGTGTCCATACAATTTTTTATGTTTTTGAGAGTAAACATTCACCAATTTCCTAAACTCTTTCCTACAAACTGCACGAACTGGTTGTGAGAATCCTTTCTTAAATATGGCCAAAAATCGGTTATTTTATTTGCAGGAAAAACTCCCAGTTTTTATTACAACCCAAGCTGCGTCGGAAGGTACAGAGGCGTCCCTTACCTTGCCTTTGATCAAAGACTCGAGAGAAGCAGCAAGCATTCACAATATCAACCACATGGTAGGAGAACCAAATACTGATCCTTGGACTTCTTGTTTAGGCATTCAATAGCTTTCTATTCTATCATGGAATTCATATGTAGTCATTGCTGGTAAATGGGTTTCAGCATGTGGGAATCTCTGGCAACTCGATGGACCAGCTTGTCTCGATCATATTTGTAACTTCTCTACTGAATATTTCCAACCAGGCATTTCCTTCATGCCAAGCCAGCTCGATTGCATGTGCCCCAGATTTCTACAAAGTACCCTCTAGTTCGCCGATCCAGCCACACCCACACTACCCAACTCAGTTTGCTATTTCTCCAATATTAGAAAACAACAATTTGGAGCTCAACATTAATTGCACCACCTCAGCCTCACAGCCTGACCAAATTATCTTCACCAAAGGCAGCAGGAGTAGTTAGTGTCATTTAATCTAATATGTTTTATTCATTTAATTCTCTTAGCTCTTATAATCAACAGTTTTTTGCATTCAGGCATTTTGACTTATTAGTTAGTACAAGGCAAGAAAACTCTTTCATTTTTCCTATTTTTGACTTGGATCAATAAAATAGAAAAAAAGAATAGGTAAGTCTCCATTTGGGTAATATGTGTTTTATTTATCGTGACTGTCCTAGGCAACAGTGACTGTAACAACCCAGGACCTCACCCAAAATGGCTAGTCGGAAAGTTATTATTTGGATTTCTTGATCCTGTATAAGTACCCAAGATCTACCCAGCGAATAACCGATGTGGGACTAAACACACGCCCGCACGGGTCCTCACATACTCCCCCCGTTCAAGCCCTGACGTTCTCGTCATGCTAAGGGTTCAAATCCATTCGAATATAATCACAAACACCATGATCAGCTCGTGGTCAGCTCCAATAGATCCGTGCTGCAGTGTCCTCTAGTTCACATAGGTTATGGGCCGGGTCCGCTCTGATACCATTTGTAACAACCCAGGACCTCACCCAAAATGGCTAGCCGGAAGGTTACTATTTGGGTTCCTTGATCCTGTATAAATACCTAAGATCTACCCAGCGAATAACCGATGTGGGACTAAACACACGCCCGCACGGGTCCTCACAGTGATGGCAGCTATTTGTATTGGCTGCTAGAAGTCTGTGGCCCACGGATGATGGGAGATGATGCATATGGTAAAAATTGTGGGAGAAGGGGGACTAGACCTTAAATTTGTAGTGATAGTCCTCATGTGATCTCATTGCTCAATCAAGGTGTTAATTCTGTATTCCAGATATGATAAACAGTCATGCTATGAGCTGTGGAGAAATATCTTTTTGTGAAAAGTAACGATGATAGAATTGTGAATATTGTCAATATATAGTATGGTCATCTTTTCAAAGCAGACTACTTCAACAAGTTTCACTATGATCTTTATCCTACGGTTTCAAGGTGATGTTTTACTTTGATCTTTTTCCTTGAAACAATAATCGTAATTCTTCTCTTGATTATTTGCACTCTAAAGTGCTTGATTGGATTACTAAACAATTATAGATCAAATCCCTCTTAAAACATCTAACTCAACCCCAAACCCTACCCTAGGCTAACCCTAAATTAACCTTGGGTCAAGCCCAAAACTCAATCCATGCCTTACACTATCTCTAACTATCATAATTTGTTTTATACTAAGACCAACTATAACTTGATACTTAAACTAATCTTAGCCAAGCAATAGAAAGCTTGCACAAGAAGAAATGCTACCAGCCATCTAAATCCCAACTTTTTGATGAGAGGACCTTCTTTTAGAATTTTGCATCACACCCTTTTAAATTCTTCATTAGCTTTCCACCTCTATTCTAAAACCTCGACCCACAATCGAGCAAATTAAGAATTAAGGAAAGTGGAGAGGAGCATGTAATCATATTTCTTCTTACTCAATAAACAAATTTCCTCTCAAGATCGCATTTGTCCATAGCATAGTAGTTTAATTTCTTGCTTGATTTTTTTCTTATCTTTTCTTTTAGTTTCTTGTATCTTCTTGAATTTTCTTCAAATGTGTGAAATTGATCCATATCAAGGTTAGAAAACTAGTTTCCTTCATTTCTACACCCAAAGCCAATCCTCGGAAGCACTAACCTACAAAATAGGGCCAATAGAGTTCTGAAACAAACCCTATAGGACCAGAGCTTGAATACCTACACGCTAGGTGCTCAACCTTGGTACCTATAAGCCCCCATGTTTAATTATATTTATAGTGGATGACATAGAAACCGTCTACCATGGGCTAAGTCTAACATAAATTAGGTGCACTAGCCAAGTGAAAACCAAATTGAACACCATATGTGGAAGCTGAGTCTACGAGCCCAAAACACAACAAAGTGACTATTGTACAACTTACCAAACATGAGCTATGTACACAAACCCAAGAATTCCAAGTAGGCCTACAAAGGGCCGTTGCGTATGAATTATTCTTGAAAACTCAATGGAGTCCAAAATGGATCATCTAGAATGTTGCTATAGTAAATGAATAATTTCTAGGTTCACATATTTGGTTGTTTGGAGCATAGTCCCTTAATCCATACAATATTGAAACTTGGAACCGAAAGGGAATTGTAGCAAGTTCGATGTGCTCTCTCCTAAACAGTCCTTCTCAAAAGTGGTGAAATCAAAATCACATAAATTTTGGATGCAGTGTTTGGAGATCAACCTAATGACAATCCATAGTTAATCCTACATATGGGCCATAATCAACTTAAGATGTGAAGCATGGTAGATCACGAATATGCGGCAAAAAAAATAAATACCATTCTCCCGACTCAGTTATAATGCATGCAAAAGTTTTCTCAATAATAAATATACGATTTGGAATATACATATGAGCAAACAAATCTAAATGAATATTTGGTAGAGAGAATCTCTAGAGTACTCCCATTCCAAATAGCACACGGTCTCCAACCCTAATACTGATGCTAAGTCCCTGCAAATTCTCTTCGCTCATTGCATAGCCTCATTAGGGTTTTTCCAAACCCTAGAGGTCCCTCGAGAAATAAGAGATGGAAGAGAGAACGTAGAAGAAAATATTAGGGGGAGGGAGAATTTTGATTTTTTTAATTATTTTTTCATCCACAACACCAACCCTAGCTATATATTTATAGGAGAGAAAGGTGAGGGCTAACTATGGTTTGGCGGGGTGTGCTATGTGGTGCCCCTTATCTTTTTCTTATGTGAGGAAGAGTGGGGCATATGCACTAATAGGCACCGTCCCCTTCTCTTTTCTACGTGCTATATGAGCCTCCCATTTGTTTCCTAAGAGGTGAGCCTAGTAAGATCCTAGTAATAAGTTCTAACATGTTAATAGCCCACTAAGCCTTAAAAACCTGGTCTACAAATATAATGGACCCATATCATGATAAGAAGCCCAAAACCTCCCTCATATACCCCATAGGACTATGGAACAATTTCAAAATCTCAATAAGCTATTAGATGTTTATGAATCCAATAACACGAAAAGGTTGTTATGCATCCATGCTTTTGGAGTTTGAGGGTGGATTTATAACATCACTTGAGGGTGGCAATTTATAATCTGATTTGTCAATCTGACCCGTGAACGACCCGCTTTAAGCAGATTTAGATTTGATATAAACGGATTTGAATCATAAACGGGTCAACCCGTCTAGACCTGTTTATTAAATGCGTTGGGTTCAGGTTTAAACCTTTAATCCGTTTAATAATTAGATCGAGTCATAACCCGACCCATTTAACCTATTTAAAATCTTCTTAACCTATTTTTGACTTATTTAGCCTGACTCGCTCAACCTGTTTAAATCCATTTAATTCGTTGAAAATCCGTTTAACCTGATTTGACATGTTTAATAAATGAATTATATGGATCGGGTTGGATTACCTATTTAATAAATAGGTCAGATTTAGATATAAAATTTTGACTTGCTTAGTAAACAAGTTAGGTTCGGGTTGATAATTTTTAACCTAATCCGCATGTGACCTAACTCGATTGCTACCCGTAAGGATCCTTATATTATAATGGGTGTAATTTGAAGAATGACTTAAACACCTCTTTTGGTCATGGGTGTATTATGAAAGAATGGGGTAGAAAGAGAGAAAAAAAAACAGGCAAGAAATAAAAGAGGTCTTTGGACTCACAAGATGTACGTAACTTGGCCAAAGCAGAATACTAACTCTCTATATCTCAGCAGGTTCGAACAAAATCTGTAAAGCAAAACGTAGGTTGGTTACTAGCTATTGATCGCAAATCGATGACATAAAACATCACTAGCCACCGGAGGCTGTGAATGCTAGAGTGGAATAAGAAAAATATGTGAAATGCTATTATAGTTTAGAGCAATCAATGACATGATGTCTCTATTTCTTCTTGCAAGTGATTGGTAATATAGCAAAAGCTACAACTTTACACCATTTGATTTACTCAATTATGGAAGCAGTTGTGAACCTCAGGAGAAGGTTGTTGGCATTTCTTGCTCAGAACTTTTTCCTTATGTCTTCTTTTAAAAACATCTTGCCTGAACCTCTTAGTTTCTCCCTGCAACTCCATGAATGGGCTCCTCTCAATACCCTTCTTTTCGGTTTCTAGCATTCTCTTCCTCTTAGTGGCTGCTCTGGCTGCAGCTGCTTTGTCCTCTTTCTCCTGTCTATGAACCTCTTCCTGCATATCAATGCCTTAATTCTTATGCATGAAAAATGACATCGAATGATTGATGGATAGTCGTATAGACTTTCTAAAATTAGAACATAATAATGTATGTCCGGTCACCATGAAACACCGTAATGAGCCATTAAGTATGGACAAATGCCCACCAACAACAACTTCTATGATTTCTACTTGGCACCATGGCTAAGAATACCAATTCAAGTTCAATTATTATTTGAAGTTCCATTTAAACACGCTATTGTTTAGTTTGTAGTATGTAAGTTATCAGTATGCATCATCAGTGGGACCAACCTTTAACAACCACTTAAAACTTTATTCAGCAGATATGATTCAGAATAGCATTTTCAGTATCTAGAAGTGACACTATGGAAAAATATGGCCCAACCTTCCTTGTGTCATATTAGTGAACATAAATACAAGAATGAATTGATGATTTGCACATGTTTATATGTGAGACTTGGTAAGAGTATAGACGGTAGATACGAAGATTACCTGGAGATTGTGTATAAGAGTGTCAAGAGACTTGATCTTCCGATGTGGCCAACGAGGTATACCAAATTCTCTACATTTCCTCTTCAGTACAGTCAATCCGACATTTAAATTTCTCGAAGCTTCTACGATTGGAAGATTGAAGCACTTAACAAGATCAGTTAAAGAAATATTAGCTACATGCTCTGCTGCAGCTCTCTTCTTCTTCCTGGATGCTCCAACTTCTGCATTCTTTTATTCAAGCCATAAGAAGATAGTGCAAGCTAAGGAGGAAAATAAACAAAATAATTATGTATTTCTCTTATTTTTTCTCTGAGAAATTGTGTTTCTATTTAAACAAGCCTGATACACTAATAAGAGTATTCTACATGTAAGGGAGAATGTGGTCTAGTTTTACAATTTAGTCTCACATATATCATTAGGGCCTATTTGTATGTTGGTTTAGTAGGGCATTTCTCTTGAAACCCTGGAAACAGCTACGTGGCATTTGTTTATGGGAAGTCAGATGGATACCAATTTGTAGAGTGTAGACACTCTCACTAGTGAACTTGTTTAATGATTTAGAGATCAAATAGACCACACTTTGACTAAATCTTACCCTGATAACCTTCAGCTCATAACGAAACCTGCAGCCTAGACCTTGAACTAGCTGGGGAATCGATGCCTTAGAAGCTGTATAAAACCCCTGAAAATTCTATTGAAGATTGAAAACAACCATTTTGTGACATACATGATCTTCTATGAACTTAGATGTAATTCTTCGCTGGACTGCTCTGAAGAAAATAATTTAAGTTTGTTTATACGTGATGATCATCACATCAAAATCCCTTTTAGGTCAGACTAAGATGTTACCAGACTCGATTGAAAGCCATGCATCATTCAGAATTTCTTAATGCAGCTGTGATGATCTAAGTGACACTAAGGTATGCATCCTACTAGTCCAACGCTTGACCCTTCTAGCCATTGGAAAGTAGAAAGCCAGCCAAAGGTTCGGTAAAGAGCATGAGAATTCTTAAGCTAAGACAGAGAACATTCATGTTTAGATCATTCCTAATTTTTAGGCAATCTTATGCAAAACTCTCCCGAAGAAGGATTTGATTTCTCAAGCTTACGCTTTTTCTTTTTGGAGCAATGAGTGGCAAGACCTCAAGCTTCCAGTTAGAGCATAAATGCAAGCAGCTCAAACGATGATTAATTTCTAGAAAATATGCAGAAGTAAAATACTTTATGATGAAATTAGCTTCACAATTTGGATTTCAATTATCTACAATATTTCTTTTTGATTCTCTTTAAAATAGAGATCTTCGATTGATTATTCAAAATGTGAAACAGCTTCAAAATTTGAAAAATTAAGCAAAGATCTCCAATTTAAAGGGAACCAAAAAAGAATTTTTGTTGATAATTGAAATCCAGGTTTCATGAAAAAAACATCAAAAATAAAACATGTATCTCATGCTTACAACTAGAACAAGTCCACAGCAAGCTCAAACTTGTGTTATAAAATTTCATGATGCAAGCACCATTCAGTTCAAATAACTAAGAAAAATGCCACTTCAAATAGAATTATAGTGATCATTCTAATGGTTGTGCACCAGTTATTCAGTAAGAAAATCACTAACCAGGTACAATTTCAGGGGACTGTTGATTATCTGAAGTTGCTTGTTTCATTATGGGACAAGAGTGTAAGAGTTGATCTTCATCATAATCAGGTGCATTTTTCATTGGCCGAGAAAACTCATTTTCTTTGTCTGCAAGGATTTCTTCTGAAACAACATGCATCAGCTCTTGGTTTTCGGTTTCGCACCTCAACTGGAAAACCTTTTGAAGATCACAGGACAAAGTTGGCACAGACTGTAATCTTGGATTGCTGAAACAGACATATGAATTTAAGGCAAAACTATAATCATCTTTTCTCAATGCAAACAGTAAAAATGGACGGGGGAAAAAGTAAATGACAGAGAAGTTGTTCAGGGGAAGTTGAAGCTAGAAAGCTTTTCATCTAATGATAGAATATACATTTCTATGAATGACAAGGAGAAGTTGTTCAGGGGAACTGCCGCCCCCAGGATGAATTTGTCTCGTGGCGTTCTCCTCCCCCAAAATTCCCAAGGTCGTTTTGAGGGCTGGTGGGCTGCGTGCCAACTGCCACTCTCTCCTCTCTAGTCTTTTTCCACTGGCCCCCAGTTGGCATTTTCGTTTTCCACTGGAAATTCCCATCCACAGGAAAGGTGGGGCCCTTTGTTGGGGGCCACTAAAAACAACAGATACTTTGTTGTGGGCCCCAGGTCCATTCTGGCCCTACCACCGGGTTAAGCATCATCCTCTCTCTCTCTCTCTCTCTCTCTCTCTCTCTCTCTCTCTGTGTGTGTGTGTGTGTGTGTGTGTGTGTGTGTGTGTGTGTGTGTGTGTTGTGTGTGCGTGTGTGTGTGTGTGGCTAAAGATGCAAGCTGGAGATTGGCATTTGGAAAAAGTTCATAAAGGGTCATGGTGGGGAATAAGATGAAGAGGCAAAAGAGGAGAGGGAACATGAAAGAAATGAGCCATGAAGACAATAAACCAAAATCGAATAAACTGGAATATGAGAAAAAACCCCATGCATATGATGAGGAACTTAGCATTTTAGGTGCATACTGCCGCCCCTTTCTGAGGACAAAAGTGGGATTTCATGCAGGTTTTCTGGGTCGTTGAGGTTCGAGTTGCGAGTTAGCAGGTTTCATGGAGGTGCCCGCGAGCTCTTGATGGCTGTCAAGGTTGAGAGGTTTTGAGGATACTGGGAGAACTAAATTTCATCACATTCCTGTCATGTTAAATTGAGGGAAGATTTGCATTGCAGTTCCATAAAATTATTGGGATTTCATCAAGTTCATCCAATTTAACAGATCCCCAAACCTCATAAATAATTGGAACAAAATAAAAAGAAAGGAGATCATTCCATTTTGGCCCATCTTTCTTTCTTTTTGGTAACATCTAGGCCTATCTTGCAAAATATGTCTATACCTGGAGAAGGAGAGGATGGGAGGGATGGGAAGAGGCTGCGATATGGCAGCGGCGGTGGCAGAGTCGAATGCTAGAATACAAAGCCAAAGGCCAATATTTTGTCCCTCGTGGAACCTCGGCCGATGGCGGACGCCACCACGCACCACTGGATCCGCCAGGAGGAGCTGGCGGGGGATCGGCGCAGTGATCTCGAGGTGGGAGGTGGGAGAGAAGAGGAACTCCCTCTCCACCCACAGCTCCCTCCCCTCACCTTCCTCCTCGGAAACGATTCGGTAGGCATGCACGCTCCTGATTAGCTCTGTAAGAAGAAGAGAAGAAGAAGAAGAAGAAAAGTATATAAACAAAGTGTGAGGATTCATGGGATGTTAAAAATTTTACATTATAGGGGGTTGTGATGAAAAAGAGACCTTGGTTGAGGACGTTTTTGAAAACAGCGAGAAAGGAGAGAAGAGAAGGGGGTGGATGTGGGTGGTGATTGTTGGAAGACGAGGAGGAGGAGGAGGAGGAGGAGGAGGAGTCCATGGTGGTTGATGGAGGATGCTCATGGGTCATGTTTCAAATGGTTTGGCTACTGTTTTATAATGAAACATGGTGAGTGCTGCAGTGGCAACGTGACAAGAGGAGCATGAAGAAGAGGAGGTTTTGGATCTTTCTTCCTTTGTAGTTTTTGGAATGATATCATCTTTTCTTTTAGAAACATGTTAACATGGTCATTCACCATGCATGTCCATTCAAATTAAGTTCAAAGCTCGCACTCTCATATGACAAGTTGCCAGTTCATGCTGCAGCTTTGTCTCTTAGGAAGTTCCCTTTTCATCTGCTAGAACTAACTTGTTTAACTGCTTCTAGACAATACTTACTCTAGAGTGACTTCATGCATGTATCTTGTTCTATAGATGATGTAAAAAAAACAAAAGAGAACAGCTGTAACTTAGAATGTTGCATTTACATAACTTTGATGAGATTTTTTTGGAGGGAATAATTTCGTTGGAGTTTTAATCCATAAAATATTTTGATTAGGTAGATTCTTTGCTTCCATGTTCTATATTAAACATTTTTTTAAAAAAATATATATATTTTGTATTGAATATAACAACCAGGGCCGGCCCGAGCCTTAGGCGACTGAGGCGGTCGCCTAAGGCCCCGGGCCAACGGAAGGCCCCCGGAAGGTGGAGAGAGAGAGAGAGAGAGAGAGAGAGAGAGAGAGAGACCGTGACCAAAAGGAAGCAAAGGCCCCATATAAAACGGGATGAGCTGGCTACGAGTCTTCCCCCTTGATGGAAGGGAGGTGGAGAGTTTCTTGGCCTGCAGAGGGGAAATTTAGGAAGTTGGGGACGGTAGTTTTGTTTTGGATGGAGAGAGAGAGAGAGGAGGGATTTGGTTGCCTTGATACACGCCTGAAGCCACTCTTACCTTTCATCCCTTCTCTTGTTTGGTTTTGGTCTTGGTTTTCCTTCCCTCACACTCCTGATCCAGCTGGGCCATCAGGAAGAAAGGGGGATTGGAAATGGACTTCTTGGAGGGTGGAGATTCTTTTAATTTTCTCCTCTCGGTTTCTTCTCCCCTCTTGGGTGGTAGAGAGAGAAGGAGGGAGGGGGTTGAATGGCTGCTGTGCTGTGATGTTGTGGTTGCTGCTTGGGTACTCACTTGAAGGGGAGATGGAGGGATGGGACTTTTATTAATTAGATGGAGTCAATTTCCCATAATGCCCCTACTTTCGCTTATAGAGAAGCTTCTGGACAAATTCTTTTCTTTACCTTGACCATGAAGTGCCATGGGATGACCTTTTCCTATTCCGCTCTTGCTTAACATGATAAACAATATTGCCAAGCATTATCTCAGTTATTTAATCAGTTTTATGACCCTTCTTTTAGAATAATTACTTTTCTGCATTTCCATTCAAAAATAATATTAAATTAAAAAGATTTCTTGCCTATCTTTATTAGATTCATGTACCTTTGTTGAAATAGTGTACTTGATAGCTATACATTTTCATATCATTTTTTTTAATATTTTATATTTTTAATAATTTATTATTAAAAAAAAAGGCCTCAATCATTGGATTCGCCTTAGGCCCCCAAATGTATTGGGCCGCCCCTGATAACAACTAGAATGCAACTATGTTGAAACTTGCTGACTTAAATCCAGTAGATTGGAATTAAATCTCAAGAAGTTTGAACTAAATGACCAAAAAACTGGCCACGTTTTTTCTTTTTGACCATGGTCTACGCATCCATCCATATATAGCAACTGTCAAATTAATTAAATATCATAAGTTGCTCTCTCTACACCATCTGTACGATATAAACCGACATGCATCCGAAGACCACCACCCTTTTGACCAAACCTTTTTCTTTGAAAAAAAAATCCAATAAAAATATCATCAATTGGATGGTTAGAATCATGTGAAATGTAAACAAAGTGTGAAGGCTATACGCCAGAAAACATGTGCATTCTGGTGCGATTCCTGTCCATCAAATTGTACCAAGGTAGTAGCATCATGATGCTACCCTAATGATCTGCATTTGCTTTGAAATGAGATAGCTCAGATGACAAGCACATATCTTCTAAGTTATAAACCATCGATTTTTTATTTCCTTTTCGATTTCAGCGGACATTTTGTCAACAACGGCCATTAATTTTCTGCTGAGTTGGCAGCAATTTTTGTAAGGGAAGAAGCATGCAGGTGATGTTACGTGGGTTGCATGCAATCCCTTACTCTAAAGTAGCCACGGAAACAAGGAGGGGCAGTTTGGGCAATCAAGACTTTCTGGCTTCGAGTGCTGCTGGTGTGAGAGAGAAGGAAGGCTGTTGCAGTTTGGGAATAGTTTTGCAGCGATGAAAAGAGACGGGTTTTGGTGCAGTTCGTTGGAGGACTGGAACTGCCACCGGGATGAATTTGTCTCGTGGCGTTCTCCTCCCCTGAAATTCCCATGGTCGTTTTGAGGACTGGTGGGCTGCGTGCCAACTACCACTCGCTCCTCTCTAGCCTTTTTCCACTGACCCCAGTTGGCATTTTTGTTTTCTACTGGAAATTCCCATCCACAGGAAAGGTGGGGCCCTTTGTTGGAGGCCACCACAAACCACAGATACTTTGTTGTGGGGCCCAGGTCTCTCTCTCTCTCTGGCTAAAGATGGAGATTGGTATTTGGAAAAAGTTACATATATAAAAGGGCCATGGTGGGGAACAAGATGAAGAGGCAAGAGGAGACAGGGATCATGAAAGAAATGAGCCATGAAGACAATAAACCAAAATCGGATAAACTGGAATATGAGAAAAAACCCCATGTATATGATGAGAAACTTAGCGTTTTAGGTGCATCCTGCGACCCCTTTCTGAGGACAAAAGTTTCATGGAGGTGCCCGCGAGCTCTTGATGGCTGTCAAGGTTGAGAGGTTTTGAGGATACTGGGAGAGGGATATCCATGTTAGCGCCAGTCCCATAAGCAGGACCAATATTTTCATTCTAGCATCATTAGATATATTACAAGGTCTAGACCAAACCCTTTTCATGTGCCAACCTTGGAATTCTAGTTATGACATTTGCATTGTCATTCATTCCTGGTTTAAAATTAAGTTATCAGGGTGTCTCCAGAGACTTAGATCATCAACACTTGTATTTAAACTCAATCCAGTACAGAAACCCTCACTATCTAGGTTGGTAATTGTTGCTGCAGCAACGACCCTTTAGAGTGAGAAGCTCTGAGGAGAGAGAAAGTGGCTGGTCATCAACAGCTAGTTCCACACCGGCAGCTCTGGGCAGGATTCGTCTCTGGTCACAATGTAGGGCAGTGTGGGGGCAAGGGAGCTCTACTGTGATCCGAGAAGGGAACGTTCTAGCCCGACTTCTGGTTGTCAGTTATGTGAACCTCCGGGGAGCATAAAAGAGCCGAGAGACCGGCCTTGCCGGTGGTTGTGGCGGAAACTTGGGAGCATCCCCAGTCTCCAACAGATACACAATCTACCATTTGTTTTCTAACCTTTCTGCTTGTGCAGTGCTGACAGGCCGATGGATCAACAGGCGGGCCCATCGGGGATGAAGCCGGGGGGGCGATCGAGGGCAGCGACGGGCAAAGGCAAAGATAAGCTTCCTGCGGAATGGGGGGAGACGTCCAGGGTTCCGGCGAGGCTGGGGCCTTGGGTGACTCACTGGACCCCGGACGCGGACGTGGCTCGGTTGAGCCGCCGCTTTCCGATGGTCTTGGAGCTGTCGGAGGTGCCCATTAAGGCTGCTCGCCGGAAGTGGGAAGGCCTCTCGGTGGTGGCTCGCAGCCTCGGCCACCGGGTGCCGGCCAAGTGGGTGGCTACGGATGGGAAAATTAGCAGGGAAGGTGGAGGTGTTGCCGCTCGCCGATGACCACCTAGCCCTAAGGTTTGGGTCAACGACGGACTGCAACCGAGCACTCAATGGAGGCCTATGGGTGGTGGTGAGGCAGCTCCTCGCCATGGAGCCGTGGGAGCCCGTGTTTGCGCCGAGGGAGGACGCCATGAAAACGGTCGTGGTATGGCTCTGGTTACTCCGGCTTCCGCCAGAGTACTGGTCGGCCGCAACCATACTAGAGATAGCAACCCAAGCAGGGCGGCTGCTCGCCATTGATGGGGTGACCGAGTAACGGCGAGCCATGGGCTTCGTGTAATGTCCGGGCCCACAACCTACTAGGCCCAATAAGAAATGGGCCCAGTTAAGGGTTTGGGCCCAAATTTCACTGTGGGCAGTATTATTTTAATGGTTATTATAATGGTACGGGAAAAAAAAAATGAAGGGATAAGACCGACAGGGAAGGGTTACCTCACCCCCTGCTGGCAGCCGATGCCGGCGCGCCGGAGACAGGGGGCGGCGGCCAGTCCCGGAGTATGGAGGAAAGGAGAGGATGGGACCTCTCAGAGGGGGGTTTCATCCTCTAAACAATTATTTAAGCCTCTGCCGGCAACCCCAAGTCACAGACTCCCTAAACTTTGAACGAGAGGAGAGCCGAAGCCCTGGAGCCTAAGGCCAAGGAGCCCTGAAGCTCTGGGAAAGGAAGGACTACTAGGGAGGAAGCACTGCCGACTACAACCGGCCAAGGTAAGGAGTTTTTTTTTTTTTAGGTTAGGGTTTAACAGAAGTAAGGAAACCCCTCTGTGGGGTGCTCTTCCCCTCTGTGTCAACAGTGAAATAGAGGGGAGGAGGCCGGCACAGGAGAGGGAGAAAAACCCACAAGCCCGGGTCGGGTCGGACTCACAGGCCGCGACCATCCGGACCGAACCCAACCGGGCTCGGCCTGTTGACGAACCGGACACCGCGGCCTCGGCCGCGGGTACCTTGGGGTTCGGGGGGCAACCCGGGCTGCCAGATCTGGCCGGGACGACAACAGAGGCGGCCACAGGGCCGCCAGCCCCGGCCGGACCACCACCTCTTCTCCGGCAAGGGGTGGTGGTGCCGGAAGGAAGAACCAAGGAAAAAAAAAAAAAAAGAGAGAGAGAGAGGGAGGAAAAATTAGAATGAACTCACCGGACCGAAGAGGCTTCATTCTTGGACCCCGGCCTTACCTCATCGTGGTCAGAGCAGGGGGAGATCTCCCGGAGGAGATCCAGCCGCGACCCAACTTCCCGGCACTCCTCTTCTCCGGCATCGCTTCGGAGAAGAGGAAGGGGGGCCGGCCTTTCTTCCGCCGGTGCTCCGGGGGGAAGCTTCGCCTCGGTCGGTGGATCGGAGGGGAGCCCGTCTCCCCGGTCGCCTGCGAGAGAAGAAAGGGAGGAGACGGAGGGTTCGGTGGGGACGAAAGGCCGAAAGGGCTAGGGCTTTCGGTCGGAAACGAGGAGAAAGAGAGAAAAGGAGAGGAAAAGAGTGGAAGAGAGAAAAGAAGAGGGAGTGATCGAGAGAGAGAGCAGGCCGTAGATCCGGCCGGAGGAGAAGAAGGGGAGCCGGAGGGCCGGCCGGAGGCATGGGTTCGGTGGAGACGAAGGAGAAAAGAGAGGAGAGAGAGGAGAGCGGGAGATGAAGAGGCGGAAGCCTCTGGAAGGGGGGAGAAAAACCCTGATAACGGGTTCGCGGGTCGGATCTGAATCCGAACCCGCAACCCGTTAAGCCCAAAGAAGAAAAAAAAAAAAAAAAAGAAGAAGAAAAAGAAAAAGGGAAAGGGTTTAGCCAAATTTGACTAAACCCGAGCCCAATCAAATTGGGCTAAGTCTGGACAAGCCATACTATAAATTTAACCAAAATTAAGCCCAAATGGAATGAGGCCCAAACCCAATTCGGCTGGAATTGGTCCTAACAGACCAAACTAATGGAAATCGGCCCAATTAAAGCCCAATTCAAGCCAATGTAATTAATTTGGGGGCCAAATTGATCCCGGATTGACCCTGACTCAGGCCCAAACGGGTCACAGTGACCCTAAACCCGAAATTAAACCCAATTAAGCTGGGAATTAAGCTTAGTGGCCAATCGAAAGGCCAATTAAGACTTATGAGCCCAGCCAAGACCCCAATACAGAGGAATTAGGCTTGGGCTAAATTTCAGGTAGAAAAGGAAATAACATATTGTTATTATGACATGATTGTAGGTGACTTAGGACTCGTCACCAGGACGCAGGAGACCTAGGAGAAAGGCAAATTACTGTAAGTAACTTGTTTTAATCTTGTTGTGAATCGTGTATGTACTGTAGGCTAAGAACGATATGTGTATCTGACATGCTCTAGTTACACAAGATATGATGATATATGCTTTATATTCCGTTAGGCCTACAAAATACTGGGATTGCATTACATGCTAAAATATGAGTTATGAAATATGAACATGGGTGGTACATGTCAGTCACATAATTAATGGTTGTGCACATATTATGTTTTCATAGCTCTTGTGATACATGCAAAATGAATTGAATTCCTTATTATGATTTTTATTAGCATGAGTGTAAAGAATGATAATGATTTGCTCTAGCTGCATATTGCTTGTAAAGGGGTACCTAAGAACTCCTATTGCTACGGGCCGAATGCAACTGAGCCGGCCTTGCCAGTGGCCGATAATGACTGAGCCAGCCCCGCCAGTGGCCGACTAATAACTGAGCAGGCCCCGCCAGTGACCATTAATGAATTCGCCGTAGCATCTATGAGGTACTACCTATACGGAGCATTATTTATGAACTCTTAAGAGCTACTGACCCAATGTAACTGAGCCGGCCTTGCCAGTGGCCGAGAATGACTGAGCCAGCCCCGCCAGTGGCCGCCTAATAACTGAGCCGGTCCCACCAGTGGCCAAGAATGACTTCGCAGTAGCATTTGAGAGCATGACCACGGCATGCCGGTGGCACGAATTTTCCTACATGTGCATATTACATGATTTCTTGACATTGTAGGATACTGTTTTATTTACTCAGCATGGATATTTTATTATGACGATTGATTTAGTAGCATACATGTCAGCTTCTCAAACTCTGATAAGCATGGTTAGCATTTTTAGTTGATTCGACAAGATTATGCAGGATTACTTACTGAGCCGTGTAGCTCATGCCTGTTCATTTACGTTTTTTTTTTAGATCACCACCAGTGACAGCTGCCAGAAGCATTTTTCTTTTGCAACAGGGCTTCTTTATTTTTGGGAATGATATAAATAAACTTTTGTGTATATAAACTATGTAGAAGCTCTGTAATTTATATGAACCAGTGGGTTGTAATACCTTCTTTTGATATATACAAGTTACACTGCTTTTGACTACCTGTTGACCATGTACGAGGCTGCGTGCTATTGTGGGCGGTAGTCGGCAATAGCACGGCCGTGTCACGGAGCCGGATCCGGGGCGTGACACTTCGTGCAGGTGAAGGTGGCGATCGATGCCATCGAGCCTCTTCTTCCTGGGGTTCTAATTCGGGGGAAGATAAGGGTGAGGTGGCAGCCCTTCGTCTATGAGAATGTTACCGATTACTGCACCAGATACGGCAGGATAGGCCACTCGGTGGTGGCGTGCCGCCAATTGGTGCCGGAGCAGACGAAAGAGAGAGGGGTGGATTTGGGGGTTTCTCAAGCGGGCCGAAGTTGGGACCCGGGGAGGATGACCAAGGGCCAATCTATGGCCCTTGGTTGGTGGCGACCCGACCCTGGCTCCCGAGGGGCCGCCGCAGCCGGGGAAGACGGCCGAGCCTACGGTCAAGTCGTCTTCGCCTCGACCGCCTCCTCTGGGGGACCAGGCCAGTCCTCCAGCCGCATCTCCACTAGACCTCGATGGCTGGCAGAAGCTAGCCAAGGTAGCTCGCCGCCACTCACTGCCGAAAGGCACGCTAGCGGAGGGGGCGGACCATGGAGCGTCGGGCTCCCACCTCGGCAGCAACCGAGTTGACTCGACCTTTGAACCACTTGCAGATCTAGTCAACTCGGATGAGGGGATGGCGGATGCTGGGCCGGCGGAGTTGTGGGCCAGCCCGACCCAGCTGTCATCACGGTGGGCGGGGCCATGGGCCAATCCAACAAGTGGCCCAGGGACGCTAGGCTGCTAGCAAGCAAGAGCAAGGACCTGGTTGGCCCAGATTTCTTTCAGTCATGTATTGCTACATTTCTTTCAGTCTAGATGGACGAAGGATAGGAATTCTGGGGATGTCGGCTAACTCCCGAGGGCGGACACACAACTCGGAGCTTCGGAGAACGCACTCTTGGTGTGGCCTGTGACAGGGGAGGAAGTGCAGGAAGCGGTCTGGGCCTAGCAGGGGACAAGGCTCCAGGGTCAGACGGTTTTCCACCTTTCTTCTTTAGGAGATATTGGGGCATCATCCAGGTTGCGGTGGTGGAGGCAGCTCAGTGTTTCTTCGGTCAGGCAGTGATGCCTGACGACTGGAGAGTTACCTTTGTCACGCTGATACCGAAGCGCCAGGATGCAAGGGAGCCCAGCCATTCAGGCTTATCAGCTTGTGCACAACCCTTTATAAAGTTGTGGCAAGGATAATGGTGGGTAGGATGAAGCGTTTATTGCCAGATCTCATCTGCCAGGAGCAAGGTGCTTTTGTGGGAGGTAGGAATATCTCTGATAACGTCATGCTGGCCCAAGAGATGATGTGAGATCTTCAGCGTGTCTCTAAGCGGCGAAGCCTAATGGCTGTCAAGCTGGACATGGAACGGGCTTACGACAGAATCCGGTGGAGCTTCTTAAGGCGCGCTTTGGAGTGCTTTGGCTTTTATGAGATCTGGATTGATTGGGTGTTGGGATGCGTTCGGGGGTCGAGGTTTTCCATCTTGATTAACGGTACATCTTTTTCTTTCTTTAGGTCTATTATAGGGCTTATACAGGGATGTCCTTTATCCCCATATTTATTCATCATCTGCTCAAATGTTCTGTCTCGGGCTCTGCGGGGTGCTTGTGCTAACTGAGAGCTGGAGGTATTTGTTCCCGCCCCAGGGTGTCAGTCTATATCACATTTACTATTCCCAGACGATTGTCTCCATCTAGCCAGGGCGCAGGCAGTGGATGCACAAGTCCTTAGGAGAGTATTAGTGGAGTATTGCGCAGTGTCGAGGCAGAAGATAAACCTCCAGAATCAACCATCTTTTTCAGCCCTAGCACTGAGCATAGGGTTAAACAGGAGATTCGGGGGATACTAGAGATGCCGGTATAGGATGGGACCTGGAGCTATCTGGGAGTACCCATTACGAGCAGGAGGTTGTGGGTGACCGAGTGCTCCGGTCTGGTGTAGAGGATTCAGAGCAGACTGGAGGGCATCTTCACTCTTTATGATGGGTAGATTGTTGCTGATTAGATCAATGTTAGCTTCCATGCCTGTCCACTTCATGGCAAATACAGTGTTTCCGAAAATAGTGCTGATGAGGATCGAGCGGCTACTTCGGAGCTTTCTGTGGGGATCGTATGGAGGGGGTCACGGGATGCACTTAGTGGCATGGAAGAGTGTTTGCCTACCAGTGAGGGAGGATGGCCTCGATGTGTTGTCTCTTGTGGAGAGGCGCGAGGCGCTAATTGCTCGACATGCAGCTCAATTCATGCTAGAGCCACAGGGGTTCTAGTGTCAGACCATGGATGCCAGATATGGCCGGATGGGCACTGTAGGAGCGATTCGTAGTGGGCTTCGTTGCTTATTTATGTGGCGAGAGATCGCAAGATACCTACCCATATTTGTGAAGAATACTAGATGATTGATAGGTGATGGGCGGAGTATCGATATGGTTGGTGACCCATGGGTGGGTGCCCTACCTTTGAGACTCTGGCCGACTATGGTTGGCATTGAGGCAGTGGACGGACTGCGGGTTTGCGACCTCCTTGTCCTTGGCAGGGCTACTTGGAATGAGGCTAGGTTGGGTCATATATTTGGGACACACCTAGCTGAGAGGGTTCAATCCCTTCCGATTTCGAGGTATGCAGGTACGAATACCTAGGTGTGGAGCACATCATGTAGGACCGGTGTTAAGGTGGGGGAGCTCTCCTGAGTGCTCCGGCCGGAGCATGAGCTAGGTCCAAAGTGTGCCTGGGTTTGGCGCCTGGACCTCCATCTGAGGGTCGCATTGTTCTTATGAAAGGTCGTCTGGGATTGGCTTCCGACGAGAGCAGTACTTAGCGGACGGAGATTGAGGTTGCCCCCTAAGTACGGGGCATACAGAGCTGATGAGTCGGTGGATCATGCACTGTTTCAGTGCACATGGGCGAGGGCGGCATGTCGTGCAGCGGGGCTGTTGTGGAAGGGTTGGTCTCAGGGGGACCAGTTCTTACGGACCATCCGTTGGTGGTTGGACAACCCATTGACACACTAGAAGGCGGTTAGAGCGACCTGCACAGCATACCAGATATGGCTGGCAAGGAATGCTTGAACTTTCGGCAAGCATAGCATGTCGCCAAGGCTCGTGGCGGAGAGCGCACGGGCGTAGGCGGCAGAGATTAGTCATGTTTCCTCCTTAGAAGGACTTTTGACAGCTCGGGATATCTGGAGTTTCTATTCTGCCTCGGCAGCTTTTTGTGCGGTATTTTTCACCTGGAAGCCCCCACCCCTAAGTTTCTTCAAGGTCAATTTTGATAGATCGGTGCTGGATAGAGGCACGAAGAGTGGAGCGGGTTTCATCATTAGGGACCCAAACTGTTGCCCAGAGATGGTCACCCAAGAGGGGGGTGAATTGGGTGTTTTAAAATTTTTGTCTAATTGAACAATACACACAAGTGTAGGTGCAAAAGTAAAATTAAAGTGGTAAGCACAATCAATCGCAAACGCATAGGTTTATAGTGGTTCGGAGCTTCCACTGCTCCTACATCCACTCCCCAAACACCTTTGGAAATTTTCCACTATAATCAGCGATTACAGTCCGGTAGTTTTTCGAGTGAACTACCCAACTCGTTGTTTTACCCCGGGCTAACAACGAACCCTACAATCCCCCAATTTAACCTAGGCTTGGAACGCCTAACCCTTGTTCCAAGTTCCTTGACTGGAACAAGCACAATATTCATGTGTTTTACAAGAATTTAAAAGCTTCTATGAAAGCAAATAAAACGATGAAGAACAACAAAACCGGAAGAACCCTCTTTGCCGTTGAAAGCGTGGATGATGGTGGTTCTTCCGATGTGGATCACGTTGGCTTGAATGCGAGCTTTGATTGCCGAGTGGGAGTGAGTAGATGAGCACGAAATTAGATGAAGAAGACTTGAATGCACTTGATTTCTCCTCTTGAAAGCACCAACTCCCTTGAAACTCTTTCTCTTTCTTCTCTCTTGAATGCTCTTATGTTTGGTTGGTGAGAAGATGTTTTTAGGCACTTAAAAGCTCCTTTTTATACTTCTACAAGCAATAGATCCGTTAGACACAAAAATATAGCCGTTAGAATTTCAAACAAACCTGCAAAAATGTGTCAGTCGCATCCCAGGCATTTCAGAGACGTCTCCGCTTGAACGAGAGACGTCTCGGCTGTATAAAAAATCTTTTGACGATGTTGGAGTCGACTCGGCGCTTTCTGGGGACGACTCCGAAGAAGAACAGCTCGATTTCTTGTTTTTCTGTTTTTCTGAGAGAGTCGGCTCGCGTGCCTCGGAGGACGTCTCGGGATTTTTGTGCTTTATGCGTGGGGACGACTCCGACGTTTTCTCAACGAAAAAGCAAGTCCTCTGGAATCCCTGAGAGAGTCGGCTCCGCGTCCTTTGGAGACGACTCGCGCGCATCCCTTGAAATCGGCCTTTCTGCCGTCTCTGAGAGAGTCGACTCCGGAAAGCCGGAAGTCGACTCCGACCCTGCGAGACACCTTGGCAGGTACTGGGGACGTCTCCAGATGTCCCAGTTTCTTCTCTACGTGCCAGAGACGTCTCTGGAACAAACCGGAGACGTCTCGGCTGCCCCTGATCCGTTTTCTTCATCTCAAAAATCTTCAATAAATCCACCAAAAAATATGGAAACATGCCTTGACAATTCTTAACAATATTCTTAGTTAAACACCTGAAATGCTCAAGTAAATTGTTAATATAAAGGAAATTATACTCTAGTGTTTTGTATTCATCAAAATCCATTAGGGGGTCAACAATCTCCCCCTTTTTGATGATGACAAAACACTGAGTATATGCAAAATTTAAAATTAAACATATACACAGTATTTGATCAGATGTACAAGTATTGTGTTTTGGTTAGAGCTAGATAAAGTATGCATAATTCAATATAGTCAACTGTCAGTTCTATCCTTATGCATAAGCATTGATCTTAGTAGCTCTTTGAGCAATTTTGGCATATCATCTATCACTTTTAGATTTGAATCAAGTTAAAATATAAATTAATGAAATATTGATGCTAAAAACAATCAAAAGCCAAATACTTTTGACTTCCCCTTTCTTTTTCAGAAGGACAATTGTCTTTAAACCAATATTCTTCAATTTTATCTTTTCATTTTGTTGATTCTAATTAAACTTTCAAGTATGAGTGTAAATTTTGCATTTTGCATTCCATATTGGTTCTACTCCCCCTTTTTGTCATCAACAATGAAGGGGACAAATTTTCCTTAGTTATCCAAAACGCGATGCCTATTAGAATTCAGCATTCATATTAACATGAAACATTCAATGATTTGGGAAGGTGAAATTTACTCCCCCTTTGCTTTGGAATTCATTTCAGACCATTTAAATGCAATTATTACAAGTTGTGCTCCCCCTGTTTCATATGCATTGTCAAGTTGGCAAAATAGTAAATGGTTGCACATTGTCAAGTTTGAATATTCAAGGTATGTTATGGCATTTCCATGGCACATCACAGTATTAGAAACATACTCCAAGATTCAAAAAGAAGGGATATGACATTCATATAGTATTACAATCATTTGATGCCATTACAAGGATTGATTGCAAAAAGATGAACCCTAGATGGGCCATGATTGGTATAAGAAAGAGTTTCATATAAGCCTAGGGTTTTACAAAAAGATGAACCCTAGATGTCCACAAAATGTGCCTCACGGCGACCACGCTCAATAGCCGCAGCAGCAGCCTCCACAAACCTATTTATTGCATCCATTAAACTTCTAAAGTTATCTCCCTAAGATTGATTGAGTGCTGTCACTAATGCTTCAAATTCATGGGTTGCCCTATCAATCCTCCCTCTAAGCTGGGCAGCCACACTGCCCAAATTGCCTTCAGGGCTCGTCAGCTCTTGAAGACTATCCGATATGATCTTCAATTCAGCCTGTATCTCACATGATCTTCTAGTTTGGTTTGATGCCACACAAACCAATTCTGACCCTATAGCTTCCATTTGAGTTCTGATTTCTTTCAACTCTTCTAAGAGTGCTTCATGTGAGGTGCGGATGGGAGCTATCTCAGCAGAAACCACTGATCTCATTTCTTCCCTTATTTGCTGGCACACCATGGATGCTAGGGTGTGCATCTACTCATCTGACAAGAGCGTCGATCCACAAGCTGGAGGAGGAGGCATGGAAGTGGATGGTCCAGCCGAGCTGGAAGGTACATCAGGAAAAGGAAAGCTCTCCATATGATCAGTAAAGGGTATAGGGCTATGTGGAGGAGAGAGGTGGACAGGCTCCTGATGATGGATCTCAGGCTCTACAGTTTGGGATTTTCTTTTACAGACCTTAACCCAAGACCCGTCTTTCTTGTGAAACTCCATCCTATGTAGTGTGCTCTCGTTATAGAAGTCAGTGTTTCTCAAGGGTTTCTCTGGCTCATTTTCAGGGATAGGAACCTTAAAGTGCTTGAAAAGTAGGGTGAAGACCATCCCATACGGTATGCTGAATCTGGAGTACCTATGACATATTGAGATGTAGTTCAACATGAGCCTAGGAAGGTTTAGGGGAATCCCTAGCAGGATGTGGTGCATAATGGCCAAATTTCGCTCCGAAACGAAGTCGAAGCGACCGGTTTTTGGGAACAAGACCCTATTGATTATGCTCAAAAGCAATCTTATTTCAGCATTGAGGTCTTGGGACTTAATTATGTCAAGAGGACCGCAGTTCTCTCTACCTTGAATTAGGTTTAAAGCAATCTCCCTTTGGGGATGTGAGGTCGGAGCCTCACCGTACTTAGGTATTTGCAATAAACTAGATAAAATGTCCTCATTGACTTCTACCAATGTGCCTCGGACATACCCGGTGTACCTCGAGCTCCCTAAGGCCAAATTACTAAAAACTTCTCTCATTAGGCCAGGATAGGTAGACATGTTTAGGGAACATAGGTGTTCCCAACCTTGGGCACGGAGTCTCTCTCCAATAGAGAACCCCTCACTCGCTAAGAAATGAAAATCTATGCGCCTACCTGTTGTTACTGTGCGATTCGCATAGGAGGGAATCACGGTTGGCGGAGCAACCGGAGGAGACGGCGCGGAGGGCTCTTCCCTCCGTTCCTCGTCGTTCGCCACCCTAGGACGCCTCCCACCACTACGCCTAGCTTTCTTGGGTGCCATTGATCGGAAATCTAGGGAAATGGAGAGTGATTTTGGTTCGATTTGTGGTGGAGAGAAGATGGATGCTAAGGTTTAGGGTTTCGTTGGGGACGATGGAAAGCAGCTCGGGACGGCTCGAGCTATTTCGGCCTATTTAAAAAAACATTCATTCTGTCCCCGAGACGTCTCCGCGACTAATGTGAGACGTCTCGCCGGGGGGACGTCTCTGCGATTTGCCAGAGACGTCTCCGGCACTGAAAAATTTCAGAAGGTTTCCAATCTTTTCCCAATTCGTTTTATTCAACCTTAATGATCAGTTTGTTTTCTTTTGGCGAATATAAAGTGACCTTGCTTGTGATCCTTCCCCTTAATAATACATCCTATAAAAGCTTGACAATGATTTTTGAATCATCAACATTGAAATGAGGAATGTTTGACCAAATTTCGAATGCCTATGGAATAGGCTCTGAAAATATCTCTATGAAGAGTCCAAGGGGGATAACTATCCTCCGGAAAGTCAAACAATTCGTCATCTAATTTGATAGATTCATATTTTCACTCATTAGGCACTTGGTTTCCTATATGTGACCTTGAAGTGTATTATTAGTTTGAGTAGCATTCATATTTATCTCTAGAGCATACAAAGCATTGCATATGTTTGAGGAGTTAAATCATTTAAGCTATAGTGTTGAAATCAAATCATGCTTGCATTACAAATTCAATCTACTTGCTAGGATCATACAAGCACAAGGCATTTCTTAAAAAATTGAACCTATCTTTACAAAGGGGCTTTGTAAAGATATCGGCCAATTGATTTTCAGTGCATACATACTCAATCAATACATCATTTTTCAACACATGATCTCTTATAAAGTGATGCCTAATCTCTATGTGTTTTGATTTAGAGTGTTGGACAGGATTTTTTGTTAAATTGATTGCACTTGTATTATCACATCTAATTGGAATATTGTCCATTTTGATACCAAAATCTTCAAGTTGTTGCTTAATCCAAAGAACTTGGGCACAACAGCTTCCGGCTGCAATGTACTCAGCCTCAGCTGTGGACAAGGCAACTGAATCTATTTCTTGCTAAACCAAGAAACCAAGTTAGCACCCAAGAATTGACATGTGCCACTTGTGCTTTTTCTGTCGAGTTTGCACCCGGCAAAATCAGCATCGGAATAAGCAATTAAATTTAAATCAGATTGTTTAGAATACCATAAACCTGCATTAGATGTCCCTACTAGGTATTTGAATATTCTTTTAACAGCTTGCAAGTGTGATTCCTTAGAACATGCTTGGTATCTAGCACACATGCAAACACTGAATAATATGTCTGGTCTACTAGCGGTAAGGTAAAGTAAAGACCCTATCATACCTCTGTACAATTTGCAGTCTACACTTTTACCTTTTTCATCTTTGTCAAGCTTGCAACTTGAGCCCATGGGTGTGCTGATTTCCTTTGCATCCTTCATCTTGAACTTCTCCAGCATTTCTTTGATGTATTTGGACTGACTGATGAAGATGCCTTCCTCTGATTGTTTTATTTGTAGCCCAAGGAAGAAGTTGAGCTCACCCATCATGCTCATTTCGAATTCTCCCTGCATAAGCTTAGCAAACTCTTGACAAAGACATCATTAGTAGCACCAAAAATTATATCATCCACATAAATTTGCATAAGCAATAAGTCATTCCCTTTTCTTTTAATGAAGAGTGTTTTGTCTACATTTCCTCTTTTAAACTTATTTTTAATTAGGAAATTACTTAATCTTTCATACCACGCCCTAGGGGCTTGCTTAAGTCCATACAATGCTTTATGCAATTTAAAAACATAATCTGGATGTAAGTGGTTTTCAAAACCTGGAGGTTGTTCTACATAAACTTCCTCCATTATATAACCATTTAAAAATACACTTTTTACAACCATTTGATAGAGTTTGAAATCCATGAAGCATGCATATGCCAAAAGTAGTCTAATAGCCTCTAACCTGGCAACAGGAGCAAAAGTTTCATCAAAATCTATGCCTTCCTCCTGATTGTAGCCTTTGGCTACTAGCCTAGCTTTGTTTCTTATTACTATTCCATCTTCATCTAGTTTATTTCTATATACCCACTTGGTGCCTATAATTGAAACATTAGGGGGTCTTTTCATTAGAGTCCAAACTTGATTTCTTTCAAATTGGTTTAATTCCTCTTGCATAGCATTTATCCAATTTTCATCTTTTTTGGCTTCTTCTAGTGATTTAGGCTCTATCTGTGAAACGAATGCAAGATAATTACTAGTGTTTCTTAAAGAGGATCTTGTCCTTACCCCTTGTGAAGGGTCACCAAGGATTAGATCCCTTGGATGACCATGTGCATACCTCCATTCCCTAGGAAGATTTTAATTTCTCGCTGGGGGTTGATCTTCTTCATCTTGCTGAATTGTATCTTCTTTGATTTCATCCTCATGTTGTTTGTCTTGTATGGAGAATTCTTTCATTCTGTCTTCAAGTATACCTGCATCACCATCTTCTTCTTTTCTAGAAGAATCTCCATTAGCTTCATCAAAAACAACATGAATGGATTCTTCAACAACGAGAGTTCTCTTGTTGAAGACCCTGTATGCTCTACTAGATGAGGAATAACCCAAAAAGATCCCCTCATCTGATTTAGCACTAAACTTACTTAGATTGTCCTTTCCATTGTTTAAAATAAAGCAGCGACAACCGAAAACATGAAAATAACTTATATTGGGCTTCTTATTTTTCAACAACTCATAAGGTGTTTTCTTTAAGATAGATCTAACTAAAGCATAGTTTAAAATATGGCAGGCAGTATTGATTGCTTCAGCCCAAAAATACTTTGGTAGATCCGATTCGCACAACATAGTACGAGCCATATCTGTTAGTGTGCGATTCTTCCTCTCTACCACCCCATTTTGTTGGGGTGTCCTAGGGGCCGAAAAATTGTGATTGATACCGTTTTCTTCACAAAACTTTTCAAAATGCTGATTTTCAAACTCGGTACCATGATCACTCCTAATTGCTTTTAGTTTAAGGTTAAGTTCATTCGAAATCCTATTATGAAACTTGATAAAAGCGGAAAAGGACTCATCTTTGTGGGCAAGAAATGAAACCCATGTAAAACGTGAAAAGTCATCAACAATTACAAGACCAAACTTCTTACCCCCTAGACTAGCAGTTCTAGTGGGTCCAAATAAATCCATGTGAATTAGTTCTAAGGGTTTTGATGTTGAGACTATGTTCTTAGGTTTGAAAGAGCTTCTTGTTTGTTTTCCTAGTTGACATGCAGCACAAATTTTGTTCTTTTCAAAGTCTATTTTTGGTAGTCCTTTAACTAGATATTTTGTAATCAATTTAAAAATTAAATCCATGCTAGCATGTCCTAACCTACGATGCCATAACCAGCTAGTCTCATTGACCTTGGCATCCATGGCTACAAGACATTGGCCATCCTTCATGGTGAGATCATCAAGATCTACCATGTAAACATTTCCAAGCCTATGTCCCATAAGTATGATCTCATTGTCAATTGGACTACTAATTATGCATAGGGAAGATTCAAATGACACTTTAAAGCCCTTGTCACAAAATTGACTTATACTTAATAAATTATGTTTTAATCCATTAACTAACAATACATTGTCAATAAATGAGGAGGGTGATATGGAGATTTTACCAACGCCAATGATTTAACCTTTAGCATTGTCTCCAAATGTGACTACTCCTCCTTCTTTTGATTTCAAGGTGACGAAAAGGCTCTTGTCACCGGTCATATGCCTTGAGCAACCGCTATCAAGATACCACATTCTCTTTTTGCTCCCGGCTGCAAGGCATACCTGCAAAATAATCATGTGAAGCTCTTAGGTACCCAAGTTTTCTTGGGTCCTTCTTGGTTAGTGTAGTAGGTTTCCTTAGGCACCCACATTTTGGTTGTGTTTTTACCCTTTACAAGTGTGTTCTTATTAGTTTGAATCTTTCTTTGAATGCAAGAATAAGCTTTATGTCCACTTTTCTCACAATAAAAGCATGTAGGTTTTTCAGTTTTGACATCTTTTGCTTTTACAAAAAAGTTCTTTAGATATTTTTGTTGTTTGCTAGTTTTGTATCCTAATCCGGCTTTATTAAAAACAGCTCTTTGATTGGATAGAATAAGATTTAATTTTTTCGAGCTATATGTAAATTTCTGCACAATTGGTTTATACTTGTGTAGCTCATCTTTAAGGTCCAAATTTTTTTTAGCTAATTCTTCCTTATCATTTTTAAGGGATTCGACATTTTGTGCAAGTGAAGTATTACTATTGAGTAGGAATTTGACTCTTAGATTTAATTCCTTAATGAGTGTTTTTGTCGTTTCATATTCAATGCTAAGTTTTGAATTTTTATCCTTTAGGTCAATAATGCTATCATTTTCATAGCTCTCCTTTTCAATCAATAGGTTTTTAATGTCATCCTTCAGTTTTTGATTGGAGGCCTTTAGTTCTTTATTTTTTACTCCTAACATACTACAATCATTCATGAGTTCTTGGAAAGCTTCATATAATTCTTCTAAAGTAAAATCTGTAGTTGAGCTTTGACATACCTGATCGTCGTCGAATGCCATGAAACACAAATTGGCGGTCTCTTCCTTCTCTTCCTCGGAGGAGGATGTGTCACTATCATCCCAAGTCGCTTTCAACGCCTTCTTCTTCTTCTTTCCATAGTGCTTCTTCTGTTGAGGGCATTCGGAGCGGATGTGTCCCGGTCTCTTGCAATCATAACATATGATTGGGTCTCTTTCTTTTTCTTTTTCCTTTTCCCAATCATTTCTCCCTCCAAACTTCTTTCTTGGGAAGGCCTTCTTTCTTCTTATGAATTTTTTGAACTTCCTTACTATTAAGCCCAAGTCTTCATCTTCACTTTCTTCTTCACTTTCACTGCTTTCTTCTTCACAAATATTTGAAGTGGCCTTGAGGGCGATTGTCTTCTTCTTTGGCACTCTTCTTCATGTTGCTTCATTGTGAGCTCATGCGTCATCAATGAGCCCAATAGTTCTTCAAGTGCCAAGATGTTGAGGTCTTTGGCTTCTACAATCGCCGTGACCTTCGCTTTCCAAACTTTTGGCAAGGACCTGAGATTTTCCTCACAAGTTCTGAGTTAGTGTAAGATTTACCCAAATTCTTTAGACCATTAATTATATCAGTGAAGCGTGTGAACATGCATGAAATAGTTTCATTGGGTTCCATCTTAAATAATTCATATTTGTGAACTAGAATGTTCATTTTAGACTCCTTGACTTGATTAGTGCCCTCGTGGGTAACTTCAAGCCTATCCCATATTTTCTTGGCAGAACTACAGGTGGAGACTCTATTAAACTCACTTACATCTAGAGCACAAAACAATGAATTCATGGCTCTAGCATTGAGTTGAACCATCTTACTATCATTCTCATCCCAATCCTCCTCAAGTTTGGGAACCTGAACGCCATTAACTGTGTGAGATGGTTCGTGTGGTCCTTTGATTATAACCCTCCACAAGGTATAATCTTGTGCTTGAACAAAAATTCTCATTCTAGTTTTCCAATAGGAATAATTTGTCCCATTGAAAAGTGGAGGTCTATTGGTAGCCTGCCCCTCAGCAGGAACATTGTTGAAGGGTGTTGCCATCTTGATCTTTGGCAAAGACGGTTAGGTCTTCAAGAATATACAGAGCACCTACTCTGATACCACTTATTGCCCAGAGATGGTCACCCAAGAGGGGGGTGAATTGGGTGTTTTAAAATTTTTGTCTAATTAAACAATACACACAAGTGTAGGTGCAAAAGTAAAATTAAAGTGGTAAGCACAATCAATCGCAAACGCAGAGGTTTATAGTGGTTCGGAGCTTCCACTGCTCCTACATCCACTCCCCAAACACCATTGGGAATTTTCCACTATAATCAGCGATTACAGTCCGGTAGTTTTTCGAGTGAACTACCCAACTCGTTGTTTTATCCCGGGCTAACAACGAACCCTACAATCCCCCAATTTAACCTAGGCTTGGGACGCCTAACCCTTGTTCCAAGTCCCTTGACTGGAACAAGCACAATATTCAAGTGTTTTACAAGAATTTAAAAGTTTCTATGAAAGCAAATAAAACGATGAAGAACAACAAAACCGGAAGAACCCTCTTTGCCGTTGAAAGCGTGGATGATGGTGGTTCTTCCGATGTGGATCACGTTGGCTTGAATGCGAGCTTTGATTGCCGAGTGGGAGTGAGTAGATGAGCACGAAATCAGATGAAGAAGACTTGAATGTACTTGATTTCTCCTCTTGAAAGCACCAACTCCCTTGAAACTCTTTCTCTTTCTTCTCTCTTGAATGCTCTTATGTTTGGTTGGTGAGAAGATGTTTTTAGGCACTTAAAAGCTCCTTTTTATACTTCTACAAGCAATAGATCCGTTAGACACAAAAATATAGCCGTTAGAATTCCAAACAAACCTGCAAAAATGTGTCAGTCGCGTCCCAGGCATTCCGGAGACGTCTCAGCTTGAACGAGAGACGTCTCGGCTGTATAAAAAATCTTTTGACGATGTTGGAGTCGACTCGGCACTTTCTGGGGACGACTCCGAAGAAGAACAGCTCGATTTCTTGTTTTTCTGTTTTTCTGAGAGAGTCGGCTCGCGTGCCTCGGAGGACGTCTCGGAATTTTTGTGCTTTATGCGTGGGGACGACTCCGCGACGTCGGAGACGACTCCGACGTTTTCTCAACGAAAAAGCAGGTCCTCTGGAATCCCTGAGAGAGTCGGCTCCACGTCCTTTGGAGACGACTCGCGCGCATCCCTTGAAATCGGCCTTTCTGCCGTCTCTGAGAGAGTCGACTCCGGAAAGCCGGGAGTTGACTCCGACCCTGCGAGACGCCTCGGCAGGTGCTAGGGACGTCTCCAGATGTCCCAGTTTCTTCTCTACGTACCAGAGACGTCTCTGGAACAAACCGGAGACGTCTCGGCTGCCCCTGATCCGTTTTCTTCATCTCAAAAATCTTCAATAAATCCACCAAAAAATATGAAAACATGCCTTGACAATTCTTAACAATATTCTTAGTTAAACACCTAAAATGCTCAAGTAAATTGTTAATATAAAGGGAATTATACTCTAGTGTTTTGTATTCATCAAAATCCATTAGGGGGTCAACACAAACTCTAAGGTCATGGCAGCGAGAGGCTGTCAGTTATTTGACTGTACGGTTCCTGGTGTGGAGCTGAGAGCTACTTTGGCGGATCTTCGACACGCTCAGCGTGTGCTCTTAGCTAGTTCAGTCATTTTGGAGGATGACTCGGCTATGAACATCAGCTGGATCCAGGGGGATCTAAAGGTCGTTGCTGCTGACCATCCTTTGATTCGCAATATCTAGATGATGATGAGGGACAGAGGGATTATTCAGGCGCAACATGTATTTAGAAAAGCCAATGGGGCTGCGGATTGGGTGGCCACCTACGTGGCTAACCATGCCAGTAGCATGCTGTGGGCGGAAGATAGGGAGCTACCTCGAGAGCTTTGTGATATTTTATTTTGTTTTCCGATTTTCTTAGGTGCATCTGTACATGTGTTGTATGAATCACCCGGTCTCTAAAAAAAAAAAAAGAGGATATGGAGATGATGCAGATAATAGAGGTGGTTGTGATTGTTGTGGAGCATCTCCATCTCTAACCCAACCAGGGCCAAACTTCGTCCGAGGAGGCAATGCCCATTCAATCTTCTTGGCAGCAATGGCCCAGCCAATGGGGCCAAGATTTGCAGCAAATCGAAATACTCCATGTGAAGCCCAACCTGTTTCAAATAAAATCATGGCCACATATAATGAGTTTCACAGGAGACACCACGAGAGTAGAGTTTGCAATTTGCATTCCTTGATCGGCAAAATAAGTTTCCAGTATATTGAAGCCCCCAAGATATTATGAACCATGGTTTTGAATAATGGCGTTACGACTGTTATAATGGCCATTATAACAGTTTCAGCCACCCCTGTTATGTTATTGAGGCAAATAATGTGGAAAAATATAATGCCTGTTATTTTCCATTACTCCCGCAATGCCCATTATAAAGGACCTTATAACATAAATAATGGCCATTAATTTTCCCTCCGAAAATGATTGTACAATCGAAGAAATAAATTATTATATCTAATAAAAAACCAAGGAACGATAACACCGTTATTTTTTGGTAATTGTCCGTTATTTCCTGTTATGACACCATTACAACGGCCATTATTTTTGCAATTCTTTTAATATTTAGATTTTGAAAAGTTCTTTCTTGAGACAAATAATAGCTATATAACCATTACAACAGGCAATAATGGTTTCAGTAGGGGCCGTTGATAATGGAATATTCAAAGCCTTGTTATGAACTGATTGAGAATACCATGCAAGTTGAACATTCATGAATTTCTGAACAAACCAAGACAATAAAATGTTTGGGATAGTGCAAACTTACTTGAGCAAACTGTGCTATAAATTAGGCAAATCACAGCAAACTTCTAGTACTGTTTTCACAGAAGAAAAGAGAGAAAAGATAAAGAAGAAAACTGAGATAGTCTTTAGGTACTTACTGGCACCAGTTGTTTCTTGTCTCCATCAAAGGTGGTCAGTACTGGTGGCTCGCATACAGAGGTAAATTGTTGGGGTTGCTTGTATGTGTTGCGACGATTTTCATCTATAACAGTGAGTTTCTTCCCATATTTGTTGAAATCCCTTTAAGTGCAGAACCTTAAATATAAAAGAGGCAGAAAAAGCAATTCAAAAAATATACTTGACAGTCTTCAAAGGAGAGTAGATAAGTAAAAAAGATCAAAGCAGCCCTTGCTTTGTTTGTTCAGACACAAAAGCATAATCAAACTATTTCATGACATAAATCTCACAAGGAACACAAAAACTAGAGACCAGAATGTTTCGATAAAGATAGGACAGCCTCAACCAAAAACAAATTAGATCCAGTTCAAGAATAAGATATGGCACGAGCTTGCACTTTGTTTATCTGATACATGTATGTATATTGGGAATTTTCTTATTTTGAAACCTATATTTCACATATCTGGCTAACTAAATCAATCCCTAAATTTCTCCTTTTCATACAGCATCATTACTTCATGACTACCAGGGGACATGTCAGACATTAGTATATAACGCTTACATGGGCTGCATGCATCAAACAGGTCCCTCAATTTCATCTTAACCAGCAGCAGAATTCCATGACCAGCATCTCATTAAACCCCATACAATGTAACAATATTTGTTTTTTTCTGAACAATCGCTGCAAGCAAAGTATTTCTAATACTAGTGACATTTTCAATAATACTGGATTGCTACAGAACTCTTATCATCTTGCTCTGCAATAACTAAATGATTTGGAACACTTCAAAAGTTTAATCTACTTGCCCATCTTTAATTTTCAGAATCACTCAATCAACATCAATAACTCAACCCTGACAACATCTCCTCCAGGCAAATTTACATAAGCACACCTTTGTTTCCTGTCATTTAAAACACACAATGAAGTCGCAAAGATTTTGATTTTTAATGTAATCATCATGTCATAAATAGCAGCAATGAGAGTGTGCATATGGGCAAAGAGTTAGGTTCATAACCTATAGATGTAAAATATAGCCCGCTATATAATTCCAGCAAAATTTTCAACTCTCAGATTGTCAACAGATTTTTTTGAAAATTTTTAAACAAAAAAGATAAACTTTATGATTTTTTCTTGTCACTGATATGGAATATTTCATGAACTTTAATGCTTTCTGCATATTCATTAAGAATTTTCCAATTATTAAATCTATTGCTCAGTTCTTCAAACTTCTAATAATTGGCAATCTCCCTTTTTTCCATATACAAATTTATCCTTTTGTCAGTTTACCCCAAATCCCAAATCTATCACTAGTATTGTACACAGATATGAATATTTCAGGCACTGGCATCATGTGGTAGAATGGATAGTGGCATTCACTGCACATAGAGGCATTAAAAGGCAGAAATCCAATAGTGTAAGAATTGTTCGTGAATGACATGGCTAAGGTTAAAGACATATTCTAAGCTAAAAAACTAGCTTTTGTAAAACAATACAACTCAGTGGATGGGTAAAAATATGAATGAGAATTATCTCTTCATCACTTCTATTATTCCATCTTTTAACTCAAATGTCTAATTCTCTAAAATATTGGCCCATGTAACATGAAAATCCATAAAAGGGACCTAGAACCATATTTTATAAAAGGTATTTATTCTAAGTTATTAATATTATTTTTTTAGTAATCACATCTTAAGTAATAGACTACATAGTTCTGAAATCATGTTCCTAAAACGATCTTATGCCTGTTATACTTCCAGTTATCCTGGTAAAATTATTCCTGATCAACAAAAGTAGTATAAGCCAGATTTTATACCCTTAGCAGCCGGAATCTTCTATCTAGGATACATTACCTGCTTTAGATTTTTCCTGCAATCCCAAACCAGCACCCGCTTCAATAACTAAGCTTTATTTCTTCACGGTATTCACAAACAGGGATTTATACATATATAAATACACGCGCGCGCGCACGCGCACACACATACAGACATACATACACACATACATACATGCATATATGCATATATATATATATATGTGTGTGTGTGTGTGTATGTATATATATATATATATATACACACACATATATACATATTGTTGCTGGAATTTGAACCCGGAGGCGACCGTCGGTTGAGGAGGGGAGAGCTCTGGCGAGAATCGACGAACGGCGGTCCGGCTGACGTGCGACGTCCTCCGGAAAACCTGCAAGGAGCCGATGGCCGGGGTTCCCGGCGCCGGCCCTCCGATGCTTAAGTCAGAGTGGGCAAGTGTATCAATGGGAGTAGTGAATACCCGGAGTTTCAATCCCCCTCCCCCCCCCTAAAATGGAGGAATTTTCCTTTTATAGAGGAGGGCTGGGTTACCTGTGATATGACGGGGCGAATGAGTTGTCGTACGATTGGGCATGCAGTAGAAATTAATGCTCGATCGTGTGAATTAATGCTGTTACTGTTGGAAATCAGACCGAAGCTTCCAAATCATCATGGAGTCATGCCATCATTCGTAGCCGAGCAGGTTTGCCGTAAGGGGCTTGATGTCCGTACAGCAGAAGCCATACGCCTTAATTGTTGCGTAAACTGGGTGCCTGCAGGAGCCATACGCTTTGATTGTTGAGTAAACTGAACATCTGCAGAAGCCGTACGCTTTGATTATTGAGTAAACCGGACGTCTGCAGGAGCCATACGCTTTGATTGTTGACGAAGGCAAGGCATGGTTTTTCGGTCGCGCTGCGGGGGGATGTGACCACAGCGCGTGAGCCGGGCGTTTTTGGGTCGGTAGTGTTGCTCGGGCGCTTCCAGGTCAGAGGGTCTGCTCGGTGCCTCCAGGTCGGAGGGTCTGCTCGGCGCCTCCAGGTTGGAGGGTCTGCTCGGGCGCCTCCAGGTCGGAGGGTCTGCTCGGGCGCTTCCAGGTCGGAGGGTCTGGTCGGACGTTCACGCAGTTGTGACGATTTATATTTTTCCCCCAACACTACCCCCTGACTTCCGAGCTCGAGCTGCTCGCAGGCTCGAGCGCGGGAAGTAACTTCAGTCGTGTTAATGTTAATTAGGAAAATTTTGAATTATCGCGTGCTTCAAGGCGCTTTTAATGGGTGGCGTCTCCTTTTTTCGAAACGTTTCATCAAGGGAGTACCTTTTCATTTTTCGAAGCGTCCTCGCGTCGTAGGCTCATGATGGAGCCGCACGATCCAACGAGGCGTTTCCGTATTTGAAGCGTCGGTCCGAATTGAATGCCGCGCTTTAATTCTCGAGGTCGACGCGTGTCGTGATCTGGGGAGGGGGCAGTGCTCCGCCCCGCAGATCAGAGCCGTCAGTGGGACTTATATAAATCCCTATTTGGCCATCTCTGACTTCTTTTCTATAGCCCTTTTCTATCTTCTTCTCCATCCGAAGCAGCTGATCTTTTTTCCCCATTGTCTCCGGCAAGCTCCCGAAGGTGTTCTCCCCTGCCCGCTCAGAGTTTTTCCTTCTTTTCTCCCTCTTTTTCTCCTTTCCGATGGATCTTGGTCCAGACGAAATAGGGTCTTCGATGAGTGAGGTGGAGGTGAAGATGGCCGAGGAGTGGTTCTTTCCTCGGCGAGGGTTCCGTTTGGAACCCGCCGGGTTCGGGGATCGGGTGACGAACCGCCCCTAGGCCGGATCGAAGTGTATTTGGAGGCACTCTGGGCCGGCCTGCGATTTTCCTTCCATGGGTTCGTGAACAAGTTGCTTGGGGAGTACCAACTCATCCCGGCGCAACTTGTTCCGAACGCATGGAGGACGATCATCGGGTTTCTATCCTTGTGCATAGCACATGGGATCCCGTCCTCCGTGAATGTTTTCCGGCGGCTCTTCATGTTGAAGTCCAACCCGGGAGACGGAGAGTGGCTCTATATCGCCCTTCGGGGAGGCCGGCCACTCTTCCAGGGCGCTCCGACGTCCATTCATGAATGGAAGAAAAAGTTTTTCTTTTTAGCTTCTGAGCGGACGTGGGCGTTCGACCCCAGGTGGGGGCAGAGCCGGCTTAAGACCGCCAACAAACTCTCCAGGCTTTCCAAACGCGAGCAGGGGATCCTTGACGCCGTTCGCGGTCTCGGGGATGATTTCCTCCTGAACGACCTCATAAGTGAGGATGCTCTGGTCAATGTTAACCTGAGCTCGGCGCGCCCTCAGAGTAAGGGTAGCAATTTAGAATTTTTATCCTCCTTTTCCTCTCAATATTTTACTAACTTTTTCTGCTCGTCTTTGCAGACATAGCGAAAATGATGACCAAGAACAAAGCTTTATACGCTCGGTTCCACAAGAGGGGCCCTTCCCAAGCCAAAGAAGGAGCTCAAGATCTCGGCTAGTGGGGCGGCCGAGAAGGACGCCCCTCGAGGTGGGCCCTCTGGAGCGGCTCGGAGGGAGGGCTCGAGCTCCGAGCCCAGGAGCTCGGGCTCAGCGGGAGCTGCCATGTCACTACCATGTCCGGCGCCAATTTCGCAAGTCTATGGTCGGCCGCCAATCCGACCAGAGCGCCCGACGCTCGAGCCGAGCAGCAGCCAAGGGGCTGCGAGGTCGCCTCCACCAAAGGCGACAAGGCCCCGCCTCCCCAGTCCACCGAAGGGCGAGGGCCAACAAGGAAGGCGGCCCCACATCCCGGAATGGGAAGTGTACGAGGGCGATTCAACCCTCGAGAATGTTGAGACGGCGTGGCAGATCTTCCGTGTCGCACTTCTCCCAGCCGACAGGGCGAAAATTCAGGCCATGAGCCTGAACAATTTTTTGGAGTCAACTCGCCTCTCCGCTGTTCGGGTAAGTCTTCATTATTTACTATTATTCATTCTTTGCGCTTTTAGATTTTATGCCCTAATTTTATCCTCGGCCTAATTTCTCTTCACCTTGCTCACAGCATCTTCACGAGATCGATACACTGATCACGATCGGCGCGGACTATAAGGAACGAACTCGTCGGTGTTTACGGGCACAAGAAGAGGCCGAGAGAAAGCTGGCGGAGCTCGAGCTCCACAAGAAGGAGCTTTTGCTTAGAGTGGGGGCTACCGAGGACGAAGTCCAAATTCTGACCGCGGTGCTCGAAGAAGAGAAGGATGCTCATGCTCTGACTAGATCAGAGTTGTGGACTGCCGAGGCTCGTTTGGCCGAGGCGCGGTCCCCGCTCGTCGTCCGCGAGCAGGAAATAAAGAATGCGGAGCTGAAGGCCGAGCAACTCGAAGCTCAACTCGGAGCTCGGGAGAAGGAGGCCCAGGAGCAGGCCCAGAGCGTCGTTCAACTCTTCCGTAAATCGGAAGAGTTCCGTGATCTACTCGAAGAGAAAGCCATGAACGGGCTCATCCAGGGCTTCAACGACTTCCGCAATCAAGTGAGGCGGCTCTGCCCCGATTTCGAGCTCGACCTGCTCCAACCGAGAGCGGGAGTCGAAGGCTCCAAAGCGAAATCGGCCGAGGCAGTCGGAGAAGGCTTTTCTTTTAAATGAAACTCTTCCTTTCAATGCAGAACTTTTCTCGATAAATCTTTCCAAGTGTTTGAGCTTGGCTAAGTCCTTAGACTTAGGCTCAGTCGCGGAGAATATTTGCTAGGGCGATGTCTTAGGTGTCAGGCTTGAGCCACAGGAAAACCAAGTCCTTGAGCTCGGCCGAACTTGTAAACTTGGACTTTGTGGGCTTAGGTTTTCGCCGCACTCATCAAGTCAGATCTTTGTCGACGAATTTCTCTAAGTCTTCGAGCTCGGCTAAGTTTATGGACCTGGATTTTCTAGGCTTCGATTCAGGTCATGTACGCCAAACGGGGTTCCAAGCTCTGGGCTTTTGAGCTCGAACCTGAACCATGCCGGCCCCCTAGGCTCGGCGCGTATGTTGAGCCCGACCCTCAAATTCTGAGGAAATTTTATCGGGCTTTCGAATTCGTCCCTTAGGCGATTTTAACTGAACTCCCGAACTTAGCTTTTCGGGCATTAGCCAACAAAAAGTGTTGGGGTCGGCCTTCGAGGAGATCCCGGATCGAAGTCGCGTCGCAATCGGGGCCCTTACGGCGGTTGATCGTGGACTTGGCCGAAATGCCAACAGAATCAAAATCGTGGAGGCTCGGCACTTCCGAGCTCGACCAGGATATATTTGCCGCTAACGAGCAATAGGGGAGGTGTACCTAGCGTATGGACCCAGGCTTGCAATTGGTTTAGAGAATCATCTCGACCTTGGTCGAGGTAAGTTCTAAGCTTAATCAGGGAATTGCTGGTGATATTAATGAATAAATGTAATGGAACTGTAAGGTGTACCTTCTGTACTGTCGGAGTCGAGCGTCCCACGCCAAGGTCGGCAGTTTTGCTCCTCAGCTAGTTTTTGAGGACGCTCTTTTGCTCGAGGTCCGCTCTTTGGGGACGCCGGCAGATTAGGAGAAAGTTGCCATTGGAGATCCGTGTGGGCATTGCTTTGTGGTCATCCACGAATATTTTGGGGGCACTTTGTTGTCAATCACGAACAATTGTTGCCGATCACGAACGTTTGTTGCCGACCACGAACGTTTGTTGCCGACCACGAACATTTGTTTCCAGGGGGCCGCGAAGGTACTACCCCGTCATCCCGAGGTCGAGGGAGCTCGGGCTCACTGTCGACTCATCGGGGCATCTCGACCTTAGTCGAGGAGGCGCTACGGGGGGCCGCAAATGTACTACCCCGTTGTTGGTGT
The DNA here is from genome assembly GCF_051530095.1 of Phoenix dactylifera. Taxonomy (NCBI): domain Eukaryota; kingdom Viridiplantae; phylum Streptophyta; class Magnoliopsida; order Arecales; family Arecaceae; genus Phoenix; species Phoenix dactylifera. The sequence goes on along the minus strand of NC_143195.1, from coordinate 5,248,234 downwards.
TGAGCGCCACGGAGGGCCGCGAAGGTACTACCCCATCTTTCCGAAGTGTCGAGGGGTCTGGGCATGCACTGTCGACACTCGGGGCATCTCGACCGACCGCGAAGATACTACCTCGTTGTTGGTGTTGAGCGCCATGGAGGGTCGCGAAGGTACTACCCCGTCTTTTCGAAGTGTCGAGGGGTCTGGGCACGCACTGTTGACACTCGGGGCATCCCGAACTTTGTCGGAGGATCGTACGCAGGTCGAAGGGTCTGGGAACGCACTGTCGACCTGCGACGCTTTCCGAGGTCGAGGGATCTGGGAGCGCACTGTCGACCTCGGGGCATTCCGGCCTTAGCCGAGGTATTTGAGGGAGATCGAGATCGAGCTCGACATTAGCACTTCGAACTTTTCGCTAAGGCGCCCGGCTTCGCCCGGTGCTAACTGTAGTATCCGAGCGGGGTCGTGTATACGAGCTGGGCCGGGTCGTCTGAGAATCACGAAACATTTAAGGATCAGGAGAAATGCAGCACAATTAAACAATTGCAGATAAGTTATTGTAAAAAGGTGAGACTTATGCTCCAAATAGAGAACCCCTTGGGGTTCTATTGGTAATACACTCGGAGATTTTCGGAACTCCAGCTTCGTGAAATAGGGGTCCCGTTGAGAGATTTCAGCTTGTACGCCCCAGGTCGCTAGATGCGTGCGATCCGGTAGGGTCCTTCCCAATTCGGGGCCAACTTTTCTTGCTTAGTCAGCTGAGAAGCTTCAGCTCTTCTGAGGACTAGGTCCCCCACTTTGAAGGATTTGATTTTGATTCTGGCGTTGTAATATTGTGCCGTCTTTTGTTGGTACCTCGCCATGTGGACTCGGGCGGTTTCCCTCGTCTCCTCGATGAGGTCCAGGTTGTTTCTGAGCTGCGAAGAATTGGAGTTGGCATCATAATGCTCTACCCTCGAGGAAGGGAGTCCAATCTCCAATGGGATGATGGCTTCCGTTCCATACGTCAAGTTGAAGGGGGTTTCGCCGGTGGGTATGCGGAATGTGGTCCGATAAGCCCATAGGACGTTGTATAGGTCTTCGACCCACTGTCCTTTGGACTGGTCGAGCCTGGCTTTGAGTCCCTGCAGAATAGTGCGATTCGTTACCTCGGTTTCTCCATTTGTCTGAGGATGCGCAACTGAGGTGAAGCGGTGGTCGATGCCGAGCTCGGAGCAGAACTCTCTAAAGCGAGCGTTATCAAATTGGTGGTCGTTGTCTGATATGAGGATGCGGGGAAGTCCGAATCTGCAGATTATTGACTTCCAAACGAAATTCCGCATCTTCTGCTCGGTGATCCGGGCTACTGGCTCGGCCTCAACCCATTTAGTAAAATAGTCAATAGAGACGACCAAAAATTTTCTTTGCCCAGTTGCCAGAGGGAATGGTCCCAGGATATCAATTCCCCATTGGGCGAATGGCCAAGGGGAGCTGATCGAGGTCAACGGGGCCGAGGGTCGGCGTTGAATATTGGCGTTCCTCTGAAATCGGTCGCATCTCCGGATGAAGTCTAGCGTATCCTTCTGGAGTGTCGACCAATAATATCCCTGGCGTAGAATCTTATGCGCCAGTGCTCGGCCTCCCAGATGATTTCTGCAAATTCCTTCATGGACTTCACGCATTGCATAATCCGCCTCCGACGGACGGAGGCATCTGAGGAGGGGGGAGGTAAAAGACCTCCGATAAAGTTTGCCCTCATATCATTATGTACCGAAAGGCTAAGCGCTTGACTCGGCGAGCTTCGCGCTCGTCACTAGGGAGGACGTCATCTTGCAGGTAGCTGACGAGCTCGTCCATCCAGCTCGACTCAACCTCGATGCAAAGGGCCGGCTCGGGCTCTTTCGTGCTGGGCATCTGAAGATACTCCAGTGTTGCTGCTTTAGGAAGCTCGCTCATGCGAGAGGATGCCAACTTTGACAGTTGATCCGCCGGACTAGCCGAAAATCTGAGTTTATCGGAAGCTTGGTCTAAAATTCCAACAAGCGGTGACTGAGATTGAGCCCTGTCGAGAAGTGCCCGTGGCATGGAGGGGCGTTTTCTTAGATAATATATTTATAATTATAGGGTACTTTATTTGATCACAATGCTTCCTTTAAGAATGATTCATATTAGATATTACCTTGCATCTATATTTATAATTATAGGGTACTTTATTTGATCACAATGCTTCCTTTAAGAATGATTCATATTAGATATTACATGCCCGTGGCATGTAATAGAAGTTTTGAACTTTCTATTACATATCCGTTGAAATCAGTATTTGTGTGTTTCTGCTTGAGCCGTACGAGATGAAATTCTCATATACGGTTCTCAGAGGGGGAATTCGCTTAATCCGTAGCTTGTTCGCCCTCGGCCCTCGGAAGAGCCTGAAGTAGAGAAAGCTAAAAATAACAGAATACCTGCCAAAAGCTTCACCTCGGTAAAACAGGTAAGTACTCATCCTATTGCACGATCAAGAGTTGAAAGTTTCCTACTAGCAATGTGTTGGATGTGGAAAGAGCTCAGAGTCGAGGTGAGATCTCGCACTTTCCGGAGATACTCCTGCATCGCGGGCTCTCTGGCTTCAAAGTCACCCAAGATTTGGTTCACAACCAGCTGGGAGTCGCTGAAGACCCTTAGGTCCTTCACTTCCAGCTCCCTTACTAACTTGAGCCCGACGATTAGTGCCTCGTATTCCGCCACATTGTTAGAGGCGGGAAACTTGATGCATAAAGCCTGCTCGGCAACACTCCATCCGGACTGGTCAGAATGAGGCCCGCTCCACTACCCCCCGAGTTCGAGGAACCATCGACGTGCAGAGTCCACGTCGGCCTCGGGGTCTGCTCCGTTGGTGCAGGCTCGAGCTCGGCCTCGTCTGGCACAGTGCACTCGACTATAAAGTTGGCGAGTGCCTGCGCCTTGATCGCCGGTCTGGGTCGGTACTCGAGGTCGAACTCCCCGAGCTCGACGGCCCACTTTGTAATTCTTCCAGCACGATCTGATCGTTGCAGGATTTGCTTCATCGGCTGGTCGGTCAACACGGCCACCGTGTGGGCTTGGAAGTAGGGCCGGAGCCTCCGAGCCGAAATGACTAGGGCAAAAATTGTCTTTTCCAGCTTTGAATATCGGGTCTCGGCATCCCTCAGGACTCGGCTGGTGTAGTACACTGGCTTTTGAAGCTTGTTCTCTTCTCGGACAAGGACCGAGCTCACTGCAGCTGAGGAAACAGCCAAGTACAAATAAAGAGGCTCACCCTGCTGAGGCTTCATGAGCAATGGAGGAGAGGCGAGAAGATGCTTAAGCTCTTCAAAGGCTTGCTGGCATTCTGCTGACCACAAAAAGTTCTTCGGCCTCTTGAAAGCTGCGAAGAATGGAAGACAGTGTTCGGCAGATCGAAAAACAAATCTCTCGAGAGCTGCGACTCGTCCCGTGAGCCGCTGTACCTCTTTAACTGTCCTCGGAGGTACCATCTCTTGGAGCGCTCGGATCTTCTCGGAATTGGCTTCAATTCCTCGTTGGGTGATCACGAAGCCAAGGAACTTGCCCAAGGTGACTCTGAATGCACATTTTGCAGGATTGAGCTTCATCCGGTACTTTCGAAGCATGGAGAATGCTTCGTCGAGGTCAGTCACATGATCCTTCGCCATTTGGCCCTTCACCAACATGTCATCGACGTAGACCTTCATGTTTCGGCCTATTTGGTCTTTGAAGATTTGGCTGACCAGCCTTTGATAGGTTGCTCCAGCATTTTTTAAGCCGAAAGGCATCACTTTGTAGCAATAGGTGCCCCTGTCAGTAATGAAAGCCATTTTTTCTTTATCCTCCGGCGCCATCCGGATCTGGTTGTACCCTAAGAAGGCGTCCATGAATGTCAGCAACTCATGTCCCGAGGTGGAGTCTACGAGCTGGTCGATGCTGGAAAGTGAAAAGCTGTCCTTCGGGCAGGACTTGTTCAGGTCGGTGTAGTCCATGCACATGCGCCATTTTCCGCTAGCTTTTCTGACGAGGACCACATTGGCGAGCCACTCCGGATAGGATATCTCCCGGATGAAGTCGGCCTTGAGGAGTTTGTCGATTTTCTCGGCCGCTGCTCGTTGTCGTTCTGAAAAGGCACTTCGCTTCTTTTATCGCACGGGCTTACAGGTCGGCTTTACTTGGAGTCGGTGGACCGCGACCTCCAGATCTATTCTCGGCATGTCGGCGGGCGACCAGGCGAAGATGTCCATGTTGGCCCGTAGGAAGTTGATAAGGCGATCCCTTTCGCGGGCATCAAGGTCGGAGCCGACCTGCACGGTTAGCTCAAGGCAATTTTCTCGTAAGGAAATTTGGGTGAGTAGCTCACCAGGCTCTACCCGCTTCTTCTGAGGGCCAACCCGTGTCTCTAAAGTTTCAGCCTAGAGCTTGTCATCTGGCGTCGAAGTTGACACCTTGGCCGGTTGCTTTGCCTCGTGGGTCGCCATATAGCATCGCCTTGCTACCGTTTGGTCCCCACGGACTTCGCCGACTCCTTGGCTGGTGGGGAACCGCATAAGTACGTGGCAGGTTGAGACCACGACCTGGAGGGCGTTGAGCCCTGGTCGTCCAAGGATGGCGTTGTAGGCCGAGGGCAAACGTACCATGAAGAAACCCATCCCCACGGTACTCTCTCGGGGGGCGAGCCCGACCATGACCAGGAGATCGACCTCGTCCTCCACTGGAACTGAGTCTCCAGTAAATCCGACCAGTGGGGTGTTCATCCTCCGTAACTGCTTTTCTGTCATCCCCATTCTAGAATAGGCATCAAAGTACAAAATATTCGCCGAACTTCCATTATCAAGTAGGACGCGTTTTACATCAAACTTGTTTACGACCATAGAGATGACCACGGCGTCATCGTGGGGAGTTTCAACTCCCTTGAGGTCCTCATTCGAGAAAGAGATGACTTCAGAGGTGCGGGGGCGCTTTGGAAGAAGTCTTTCCCCAGCTGGTCCTCCGGCTGGGGCCCCCCGATCTATGGTGTTGATAGTGCCAGCGATGGGTTTGTTAGCATTCAGCTCTCCATGCTGCATGGCGTCCTCCACTGGTCTTTTTTCTTCACGCCGGTTCCGCACAAACCACTCGATCTCGTTCCGAAGTTGGAAGCAGTCCTCCGTATCATGGCCGTGGTCCCGGTGGAAGCGGCAGTACTTCTTGGGGTTGCGCCAGGCCCCGGGGTCCCGCATCGGGGGCGGAAGCCGGAAATAATCCTAACCCTCGATCTCCATGAGGATCTCAGTCCGAGGAGCGTTAAGGGGAGTGTAATTTTCGTACCTCCCGTTGGATATGCGGGGCCGCGGTGGAGATCTCGGACGAGGCGGGGATCTTGGTCGGAGCGGTCCCCGCAGCCAGGGTGGACTCTTCAGACGAGGCGGGTTCTTAGCTCGATGCGGAGATGGGCTTCTGGGACGGCCGCGCTCCTCACGACGTCTCTTTTGCTTTTTGGAGGTCTGCTCGGCCCCACCCCGTCTAGAAGCAACGGCTTCCCCGGCTTTTGCGTACTTCCGCGCCCGAGCCAGCATCTCGGTGAAGTCAGCTGGGAAATTCTTCTCGATGGAGAAGAGAAACCTATAGGACCGAGCTCCAGTCTTGAGTGCCGACATGGCAATTGACTAGTCGAGCTCATCGACCTCCCAAGTTGCGGCAGTGAAACGGTCCAGATATTTCCTAAGCGACTCTCCCTCCCTTTGCTTTATATCGAGGAGGGAGTCTGAAGTCCACCGCTGGGATCGGCTGGCAGCAAAGTTGGTGACGAACTGCCTGCCGAGCTGCTCGAAAGAGGAGACCGTGCCGGGTTTTAGCCCGGCGAACCAAAGCCGAGCTGCTCCTCGAAGCGTTGCTGGGAAGGCCTTGCAAAGCACGGCCTCCGAGGATCCTTGCAGTGCCATCAAGGCCCGGTAACTCTCCAGATGATCGAGGGGGTCGGTCATGCCGTTGTAGGGCTCCACCTGGGGCATCTTGAACCTCGGCGGGACCGGCTCATCCTCGATTTGTTGGGAGAAGGAGGACTTCGTGGTAAACTCGAAGTCGCCCTCGCGTCTCGCCCTTCTGCCGTGGAGCGCCTCGATCTGGCGCTCTAGCTTCTCGATTTTCTTGTCGAGTTCGTCGCTCTGGGGGATCGCCACGGCGGTCTGTTTGGGCGCAGGTTGCCCTGGAACTGATTCGACCTCTGACGGTTGTGGCCAGTCGTCTGGACCCCTCACTGGGGGTTCTCTTCAAGAAGATGCTCGGGCGTGGAGATCTTGGTCTTGGGGGGCCGGTCCACTTGGAGGGGGCACCGGCTGGATCGGGGCCTAAGGAAATGGTGCTGTTGGGGCTCCCCTAGGTTGCAGGCTTTGGACAGCAGCAGCCAAGGCCTGAACCTGCTACACCAGGGCATCAAATTGTTCCGGCCGAACTTAAGGAGTCGAATCGGCCGAGGGTGGTGAGTTCTGGACAGAGTGTCCAGGACTAGGCGGAAGACGTCGGGAGGCGTTAGAAGCTCCCTTGCTTCTCAGCTTCATGGCCACGACTCGAGCCCTTCCTCTAGCGCCAACTATTGCTGGAATTTGGACCCAGGGGCGACCGTCAACTGAGGAGGGGGGAGCTCTAGCGAGAAACGACGAACGGCGGTTCGGCTGGCATGCGACGTCCTCCGAAAAATCTGCAAGGAGCCGGTGGCCGAGGTTCTCGGCGCCGGCCCTCCGATGCTTAAGTCAGAGGGGGCAAGTGTATCAATGGGAGTAGTGAATACCCGGAGTTTCAATCCCCCTCCCCCCCTAAAATGGAGGAATTGCCCTTTTATAGAGAGGGGCTGGGTTACTTGTGATATGACGGGGCGAATGAGTTGTCGTACAATTGGGCATGCAGTAGAAATTAATGCTCGATCGTGTGAATTAATGCTGTTACTATTGGAAATCAGGCCGAAGCTTCCAAATCATCATGGAGTCATGCCATCATTCGTAGCCGAGCAGGTTTGCCGTAAGGGGCTTGATGTCCGTAGACAGCAGAAGCCATACGCCTTAATTGTTGCGTAAACTGGGTGCCTGCAGGAGCCATACGCTTTGATTGTTGAGTAAACTGAACGTCTGTAGGAGCCGTATGCTTTGATTGTTGAGTAAACCGGACGTCTGCAGGAGCCATACGCTTTGATTGTTGACGAAGGCAAGGCGTAGTTTTTCGGTCGCGCTGCGGGGGGATGTGAGCATAGCGCGTGAGCCGGGCGTCTTTGGGTCGGTAGTGCTGCTCGGGCGCTTCCAAGTCAGAGGATCTGCTTGGTGCCTCCAAGTCGGAGGGTCTACTCGGTGCCTCTAGGTCGGAGGGTCTGCTTGACGCCTCCAGGTCGGAGGGTCTGCTCGGGCGCCTCCAGGTCGGAGGGTCTGTCGGACGTTCACGCAGTCGTGACGACTTATATTTTTCCCCCAACACATATATATATATATGTATATATATATATACACACATACATATACATATATATATATATGTATGTATGTGTGTGTATATATATATATATATATGTATGTATGTGTGTGTATATCTATATCTATATATATATATATATATCTATATGTATATATATGTATATATATGTATATGTATATATATGTATATATATGTATATGTATCACTACAAAAGAAAGGATATCTCCCGACGCTTTTTTTGGTCTCTCCCGACGCTTTTAAGCGTCGGCGAATTTCCAGCCCACGCATCGCAAAGCGTGGGTCAGGCGTCGGGCAGGTGGGAGTGGGTCGGGTTTAACCCGACGCGTCAAAAAAGCATCGTCGCTCTATGCCGACGCTTTTAAGCGTCGTTCACTTTATACAAACCCGACGCTTAAAAGCGTCAGGAAAGCCCAAAAGAGTCGCCAGTTTAAAGAAATCAAAAGGTTTTCACCGACGCTTTAAAGCGTCGGTAAACCTGTTTTTGCCAACGCTTTTTAGCGTCGGCGTAGGCGTATGGTTTACCGACGCTTTAAAGCGTCGGCGAAGGCCACTTTTTTTACCAACGCTTTAAAGCGTCGGGAGAGACCATTTTTTAAAAAAAAATAAAAATACGAAAAAATGGCACCAGCAAAAAATGGCAATTGATAAAGGCGCTCTTGTCAACAAGAATTACAACATCTCAACCTGAGAGAACAAGAGAATTGTCATGTTATTAACATCAGTCATTCCCACAAATTTTCATCATCTTTCCAATTCATGCTTCAAGAAAATGATAAACATCACAAATCCACACTGCTAGCTTCCAAAGAATGGTTCAGATATGACGCTGGCAAGGTACAATTTACTCGACCGAGAATAAAAACTAAAATAAATGGTTCAGATATGACGCTGGCAAGGTACAATTTATGTAGAGGAGGACCGACATGCAGGAAAAAGCTAATTGTTGATGCTTAATATTATGTTTTTTGGGGTTCCGGAAATAGAAAATTTGCTAGTTAGATTCTGAATACCTCAATAGCATCTCCAATATTCACCACTAGAGCTTTTGGAATTGGTTTTACAGGAAACCATTCCCCCTTGTGCTTAATTTGGAGGCCAGTTATATTGTCATCTTGCAAGAGTATGGTGATAGAGCTGCCATCTGAATGTGGACTCACACCCAGAACTAGATCAGGTCTGCAGCAAGTTGGATAGTAGTTCATACGCATAGCTTGTTTTAAAGCCCCATGCAGTCTTAAAAGCCCATCTTTATCCATGTTCATTAGCAAAGAAAGATTGGCAAGCAGCTCAACAGTTATCCTGTTCATTTCCATTGAAAACACTTCAACCGCATCCCTGCCAAAAGGGGTAAAATGATATAGATTAGTATGGAATCAACCGACAGACAATGTATGTGTGCTGAAACATGATTACCATCTATTTATTGAAGTAATGGGCTAATAGCAGTACTAATAATGATAAGAAGAACAATAAGAAGAAACCAGTTTATTAATAGCAGTACTAATAATGTTAACATGTGGCTCCACAAGCGTTCTGGTGCACATCATGCGTCAAAGATAATACAGAAACCAGTCACTGTCCACCAAATTAACCTGAATAGATGGTATATTCCCTGATGCAGAACATGAGCTCAAGGCAGCGGAGCACAACCACCAAATTCTCAAAGCTTTGGCAGCATCTTCTAGCAAATCCAGAAGGCGAAAAAAGTAGCAGTCTTATAAATTGTATAGCTTCAGTTTTGGAACAGTCATCAGTGGCATTGTTAGGAGCAAGATTCGTACAAAGTGCTCGTTGGATATCTTGCTCATGTGAGATGACTGAAATTAGTAACACTCACATAAACTGGATCAATTGGGCAAATATTATGGACTACACGAATTTGTCAAGCTCCTGTAAACATAAAAGATGACACAAAACAAAATTATTTTGATTTTCTTTTTCACTCTTAAGTGATTGAAAAGGGAAATATTAAGTCGAACCTTAACTTCTAGAATAACATTAACATACTTAAAACAGGATGAACACCCATAACCATCAAACCTTCTCCCACCTACTTGGGATTGGCTTATGGATCTTCAATTGCCAACCATTCCCACAAGGGGCTGCCCAGGATATTTAAAACAGGATTTACGTGTATAGTCAAAATTTCTGTTTTAAGCTTGCACACAAAGTTGATCTTGAACTCAAACATATTGAAAAATGATGCTAAATTTAAAGAAAATGAAAGGACTGGTATTTTAAGCAATATGACTCAAAAAATAGATTAGCATTTTACTTACCGATGATAACACTGGGGCCGGGCTCAAGGATAATGCAGCAATGTCATCGTCTACAAGACCTTCCAAACTCCTTTATATTTCCTTAATAAAGAGGACATCACACGGGGATGAGCTTCCTCAATAACAACAACTATTTCATCCCCAATCTGTTTTCCAACTGAAACAATCGCAGAAGCTTGAATCCCTACCTGCAATACTCGTAAAACACTCGTAAAACATTAGTAACACAGAACAGAGAAAAGCTCTTGATTATTCCTAGCAAAAAAAAGCTCTTGATTATTTAAAACAGAAAGAAGCAGAACCAGCGGACTACAGGGATTAAGGCGTTCCTTGAGTATCATCTATAGGTCCAAATCGATTAGCCGGCCACCAGAATGAGACAAGTGGAATCAAGGAACATGGTGCCTACGGATACGGCTAGGGTCACCGAGATCAATCTATCGGCGGAGATCGGCAGCCCTGGTATCCCGGAGGAGATTGGCATAAAGAAGTAGATCACCAGCAGGCCAAGGAAGAAGACTGTGAAATTGGCAATCAGAATCATCATCTGGAATATAAGCGTCGACTGAGCGCCCGCCAGCAAGAACCCTCCAAAGGCGACACAGAGGGCAAACATGGCGACCGCCACCAGCCTGCGGCGGATTGTATGATCTGTCGGAGCTTGGCCGGGGAGGAGTCGTTGGGCGAGGTCGTAGGCAGCCATCGGACCCCCTGAAATGAAATGAAAGAAAATGAGAGAGAAAACAGACGGGAATACCAGAAGGTCTTGAATTGAGATTGCTCACGACCATCGCCTTCCCCTTCGAGGGCGCGGGCAGCGTTCTCCTAACCGTCGGCCCGGCCCTCCTTGACGAGGCGGAGGAGGTGCCCCACGCCGTCCTCCTTGATGATGAGCTTGGTGGTAGTGGAGGTTGTCGCGGGCTAGGGAGGCGAGGTCGGCGGCGGAGCAGGGGCAGCAGCGTGGGATCTCAAGACGGGCTGCGGCGGACGGTGCGGGCCATGGTCGATGCGGCTCGGGCAATCCGGCAGTTCCGGCCGGCCGGGTCGTGGGACTCGGGCTCACGGATCGCGCGACATGGGTGCTCAGGGACAATGATCGGAGCTCGGGAAGCGAGATGGGGAGGCGATCGGAGCTCGGAGACGCCGATCGGAGCTCGGGAGCGAGATGGAGAGGCGATCGGAGCTCAGGGACCCTTTTGAATGAGAGGAGAGCAGAGGAGACAAGACCCTTTTGAATGAGAGGAGAGGAGAGGAGAGGAGAGGAGCTCGGGACCCTTTTGAATGAGAGGAGAGGAGAGGAGAGGAGAGGGCATCAATCGTGAGGGTTCGAAAGGATTTGGCCTACGACGACGCTTATAAGCGTCGTCGTAGGTCCAACTTACACCGTCCTCAGTAAAATTAAACTATCCCGACGCTTCTCCCTAGCGTCGGAAAAAAAGGGTCGAAAAATCTATCTTTTTCTGTAGTGTATGTATATGTATATATATGTATATATATGTATATATATATATATATATATATATATAGGTTGGTACTCAAGACCAATTATTGCTTTGTGCGAAAGATACAAACCGAACCACAATCTAAGTTCCATTACCGGAAAGTTGCAAAATACTATAAATACTAGATCAATATTTCCAAGTTATCCCTAAGTGGGTGACCATCCACGGCCCATACCCCTGGTTCTCCGGTTGGTCGTTCCCTTTTTCCCCGCCATGTGTAGAGGACTCTGCAACCAAGTACATCTCCTCCATCATTGCCTTACCACGCCTATCCCCCGAAACATCGGCCGGCTCGGTCACGGAGGTGAAGGTACAGTGGGCTTCTTCATGATCCACTCTGCCGCATCTGCAACAAGGATTTGGCAGGTTCTCATAGATAAACACTTGCCAAAACCTCTCCTTCAACCACTGTGCCTTTCCCTTCACATATGTTCCTCCTCTCAGTGGATTTTTTAGGTCCACCTCAATCTTTACCCTTGCAAAACCCGACTTCTTACCCTTCTTCATCGCCTCATCCACCGCTAGTGGCATGCCGGCCTTCGCCGCCATCTGAAGGATAATAGATTTCTCCCAGTAATCCAGTGGTAGCCCGGGCATTCGTAGCCAGACAACCACCATGCTGAGACCACCGGAGCCGGGGGTGAAATTGGGCATCTACCGCTTCATGGCATGTAATTGCCCTGCCACCATCCACGGCCCCCATATCAGCGCCATCTCCCGATGCTCCTCGTAGAAGAAGCGGGCCACACAAAATCCTTCCAACAGTGGAAAAATTTCGGGGAGATCAGCAAGCTTCATTACCCGCTTGAGTTCCTTTGCCACCCATTCAGCCAGGACTACCCTTTCCAAACTCCGAATCAGCACCGCCGAGTCCTTCCAAAGCTTCCTCGTCTCCTCCAGCTTATCCTCCTCAACCTCCAGCACATCACCATATCGTCTTTGCATCGCCTCCAACTCACAAGCAGAGATATGGTGGTTTGTCCAGTGCGGCCGCACCGGAGCTCCTCTTCCCACCTCCGACCACGACGGCCCCTTCCCCCCTGCCTCCTCATAGTTTAGTTTGGGATCCTCAGGTGGGCCTCCCTCCGACACAATCTTCCTCCCCACCTTCGACTCCGCCATCTCTCCCGCACAACCCCTATTTGAAGAAATCCCCGAACGACCGCTTACGATCGCATGAAGATTAAAGCACCCGCTCACACCCGCTCACCAATGCCGTCTTTTTTCTGGCCACTTTCTTTTACTAGAAGATCTGATGGCATGTACCAATAATTACGTGGTATATTATATGACAAAAATTTTTTAAGTAGGTGATTATGTAGCCAATTGGTGATGATATAGCATAAAAATGATGATATAGCATAGTAAATAAAAAAATTTATTTTGATGATGCGGCATATGGGTGATGATGCGGTATATGCTGCGAAATTTTCTACCCAAAAAATATTTTGTCATCGAGTGCCACATCATCACCTATACAGCATAAATTATATTTTTGATCTTCTAAGTTTTACAAATATATTTATACGATCTTTATAGTTTTAAAAATTTTTAATTAGATTCCTTGATTTTCAAGTGTGGTTTAATGTAGCCTTTCCGACCTAGTGGTAGGGCAAGAGATGATTCTAAAGTGGGGCAAGTCACTAGATGCATTTAAAAAGCTAGAGATGCTGACAATATTTAAAACACGGTGGCTGGGGCTAGACCCGAAGATGGTCCCAAAGCAGATCAAGTTTAGAGATCTGAAGACCGCCACCATGGCCGTAGTGGTGATGGCAGAGAAGTACACGGCCAAGCTCACCATCGCTGCCGAGTTTCTCTTTGAAGAAGGATGGGTCGGCAATCATGGGCTATGTGACTAAAGATCTCAGATGTTTTCTCCGGCTGGAGTAGAACGAGGAAGCCAAGAGAACAAATGAATTAAAAATAAAAATTATTTTCTTTCTTTTTTTAATCCTCCTTCACTTTTCGTTCTTCATGGGTTCGATTCGGACTCTCTTTGTTTGCATTTTAGGAAGAATGAGATTAGAAGATGGAATGGAAGGTTAGATGAATAACATATGATAGGGTATTATATACGGGTCATGATGGTGTAGATTTTTTTTTTTGCCTTGCGTGTATTTATATCTATTCTGGTGGAAGGTAGGAGGAAAAGAAAGATAAGGTTAAGAATATGATTGAAGATAAAGTAAAATCAACAATATAATAATATATTATTAATATATATATATATATTACTAATTATATTAGTGTTAACTATCCTCGTTATATTAGTTTTACATTTGATTTTTAAACTATAAGAACCATATAAGAAAATTTTTGAAACTTGAAGGACCAAAAATATAATTTATAGTACATGAGTGATGATGTGACGTATCGATGATGATGTGGCACTCAGTAATTAAACACTTTTAGATAAAAAATTTTACAGGATGTGCCACATCATCATCCATATGCCATATCATTATCCATATGCCACATCCAATCAGCCACATAATCATCTATCTAACTAGTTTCCGCCATATAATCAGTTACGTAATCACCTATTTGTCACGCCCCGAACCCATCACCCAGGTCCGGCACGTGACCGGCCGCATGAGCCCTAGAGCAGTGCCCTAAAGATCATGCAAGGCCTAAAAGGTACAATATTCACATATATGCCAAAATCAAAGATTAATGTAATTCCATCAAATCCAACTAAAATGTACTGATTTATTACATAATTTCAAATGTCCATAAATAAAAGATAGATTAACTCCTATCTATCCAGCAATCAGACTCCATGCTGATCTTATTTCTCGTCCCACCCAATGGTCTCTACAAATCCAGTGCCTCTGAAAAAGAAAGTAAATGTAGTATGAGCTTTTCCAGCCCAGTAAGAATCCCAACAGCCACACACAGTAAAAATCATAAAATAATCAATGCATCAAATATATGTCATTTCATCATTTCAAAAGGCTCAACAAATAACAAATATATACACAAACCATTTTGTATACATAAATCCCTTTTTCACATTTCGTGATTCATTCACGTAATACCATGATTCCCAAGTCTTCAGACTTTTTACTTCTGGCGTTGGACTAACCAAGTTCATGACCCAGTCCAAGACTGCACAAATCCCACGCATAAGCTCGTGGCAGCTATCCCACGCGTAAGCCCGTGGAGGCTATGCTACGCAAAAGCTCGTAGAGGCTATCCCACGCGTAAGCCCGTGGAGGCTATCCTACGCGTAAGCCCGTGGAGGCTATCCCACGCGTAAGCCCGTGGAGGCTATCCTACGCATAAGCTCGTAGAGGTTATCCCACGCGTAAGCCCGTGGAGGCTATCCCACGCATACATGTCTAGTTTTACATGTTTAATCACAATTTCATCACATCACATATTTTCATAAATTCTCAAAAATATGTTATTTCTTTCCAAATGAATTTATCTCAATATTTTCATTATAAACACAATGCACGCCTCAAAGGTTTCGTATCAGCTCATAAAACAATAACAACATAATTATGAAAATATGTTGATATAAATTCGCCTCATAGATATCACATCAACTCATAAAACAATAACAACATAATTATGAAATAAATCCAACGATAAATCAAATATATGTATAGAAGTGCTCAGATGTAGAGATTCTTACAGAGATTGTAGACTGACTCAAACACGGATCCGAATCACAACCTACGCGCTGGGGTGCTGAGTCCCCTGATCAAAATCTCCTGGCACCGCTGACTCTTTCTCTACAATATCAATTATAAATCACAACTAAATTATTTAATATTTAAATATTCTAAATCATAATTCACATCTACCATGGGGTCCATCACCAAGTTTCCAAACATCTCAATCCCTCCAGATCTAGGGCAGTCGGGGTGGCCCGACTCCCACTCCGTACCACCAGCCTACGTCGTCGCCAGCCGTGGCCGCAGCCACGCCGCGACGATGATCGGTCCCGTTGAAGAGACCAAAAGAATGGATAATTCCTCTCTCTTCATGGTTGGGAGTACATCTCCCTCCCTCAAATCTTTTTGATCCAAGGGCAACAACCGTGGTGGCTGTGCCCTCTCCTTCCCCATTTCTTGGTCCAAGGGCAGCAGCCGCCACCTACCAAACCCTCGGCCACCACCCTCCTGACCCTCGGCCACCACTGGCCGAACCATCGTCGGCCGCCTCTGCTGCAGTGGCCGGCGAAAGAAAGAGAGGAGAGAAGATCCCTCTTCTTCTCCTTCCCTTAGAACCGAAAGGGTCCTCTCCCCCTTTCCTGCATCATTGACAGAAGGCAAGCATCCTCACAGCCACCGTGATGGTGGCTCAGCTCCCCCCCCCCCCACCCGATAGCAGCCACGGTGGCCCACGACCGCCGTCGTCGTCGCCGCCGGTGGCCATCCGATGAGGGGAAGAGGAGAGGATGGAATCCCGAGGAAGAAAACCTCGGATCCACCCTTCCTCATCACATACACAGCCCTAGAAATCATCTCCGATCTTCACACGAACTCGACCAGCCCCACCGCCATGCATCTCGGCCATCCCGGTGGCCGGTGGCAGCCAAAAATTGGAAAGAAGAGGCCGAAACAGGGGTACCCTGTTTCGGGCTCTTCTCCGATGATTCACCGACCAACACTTTACCCATGCCACCCAAAATTCAGAAAATAAAACACAAAGGAAGGATTACCTCGGTCCGGCGGGGCGTTCCGACGATCCTTCCGGCGAGAAATCGGAGGAGGAACCGTGAGCAACTCCCCTCGGATCCACGCTTCTTCACCCGATTTGTGGAGGATCTTCACCGAAGGAACTTCCTCCGCGGCCGACCGGATCTCGGCGCTTGGCCTCCTCTCCGGCATCCGGTCTCCTCCGGCGACCTCCGCTCCAACGCCGCCGCCCCTCCCTCAAAATGGCTTCCTCCACGATCGTGCCTAGGGCACGATCATAAGAGGGATACGGGTCCGGTCTTTTCGGGCCGGCCCGTTAACCTCTTCTTTTTTTTTCTGGGTTTTTACACTATTAATGCCAATAGGGACTTCTAATAAGGGAAAGTAGCCAGAATCCAAGGGAAGGACCATAATAAAATAGTTGAGAAAAACTACAGACCAAATTTGAACTTTTAAAAGTTTAAGAATTTATTAAAACCTATAAATTTGGAGGACCAAAAGTATAATCAAACCTAAATGTTATAAAACATGGATGGAACCTTGGATCTTCTAGTTATAAGCTACCCAAGTACCACAATCCACCATGCTAAGTTGAGTGAGGCAGCTCCACCCACACGACCCAACTTGGAAATGAACCATCAGAAGCCAGATTCAAGATCATATTCTGTAGCAAAAGCCTCACATCTACCTCCTCTGTTCACTGCACCACTATTTGCTTCTATGTAAACAACATCACCTACAACAACCTTTTCCTTAATTAAAGCATCATAAATAGTTGGATCCAACCTCAGCTGCTTGGTTCCTTTAACAGTCTTTACTCCAATTATTACATGACTAATGGCTTTTCTGTCATGCCCCGAACTCAGAGCGCAACAAACATTGCATGCTTGTACGGTGGACCATACAGGCGTGCAAGGCTAAAGATTATATCAAAGCAATAATGAATCATAAAATTTTATTTAATCATTAATTTATTCAAAGCAATCTTACAAAGTTCCAATGTAATATGTGCTAACTAATAACATAAATCAAATTAAATACTCTAGTTAGTCTATTCAAAATACCAATAACTGAAAAACAATCTTTAAAAATCTAACGCACTTCCCAAGGCCCGAGCGATCATGCGTTTATGCATATGGATCTCAAAAATAGAAAAATATGGTAATGAGCTATACTAGCCCAGTAAACAACATAATAACCTAGAGTGGGGCCAAAGCATGCCAAATATTTAATTAAAATACAAAATAATAATTAAAAAATAAATCAACAATAATACATAATTTTCTTTTGAAATTTATTATTGTTACGGGGGAACTCAGCCACCACGCCCCACGTGACCGGCACGCGCGCCCAAGAAGACTACAGCTGCCCCTTGATCCAGTAACCCGACCCCGAGTCGGATATCTTCGGCTTCGCAGCCCGACCCCGAGTCGGCTGCCCCTTGATCCAGCAGTCCGACCCCGAGTCGGATATCTTCGGCTTCGCAGCCCGACCCCGAGTCGGCTGCCCCTTGATCCAGCAGTCCGACCCCGAGTCGGCAATCTCTCGACAACGACAGGCTGTTCCCCTGAAGCACGCCGCGACCCTCTGCTCCACTACTCCCTGCAACGGTCGTATCCGGCGCTGCTCCACGATCTCCTGTAACAGCCGTACAAAGCGGAGCTCCACTACGCCCTGTCATGGCCGTACCCAGCGCTGCCCCACGACGCCCTGTAACGGCCATGTTAGTGGCAACTCCATCGTGCCACACGATGACCAACCCCCCAGAAGGACCCCCCAGCCTGGTATATATGCTGCTGGGGGGAGAAGGGGGGGTAAGCAAGAACTTCCAGTGCATTCTCTTACTTGCTACTATTATCTCTCCTTCTCCTCCAATCTCCTCTGACTTGATCGTCGGAGGGCCCCCACTACCCCAGTGGTGGTGCGAGGCTTGCTTGCAGGTTTCCCGGTGGAAAGTGGAGCGCAATCAACACCAACCAAGGCAACCCAAACGGAACCCCGTTCACACCGCTGTGCCAATCGTTCTCGGTTTGGACCACCAGCAACAGTTGGCGCTAGAGGAAGGGCCCGAATCTCAGAGCGATCGTAATGGCACGGCGAGGTGGTCGTGGAGCTTCCAATGCCTCCGGTCGCGGGGCCTCTCGCGCCTCCGGCCGGGAGGCCGCTGCGTCTCCAACACATTCTCAGCAACACTCCACCGTTCCACCCCCCATTCAGATGGTCGAAGCCGCTCAGTTCGACCAGTTAGCCCAGCAGGTTCGCACCCTCGCGGAGGCAGTGCAGAATCTGCAGGGTGTGATGTCTCGGGCGCCGCAGCGGGCCCAGGAGCCGCTGCTCCCTGAGCGCTCACCTGTCCTCCTCAACCCGCGCTCCTTCCTCTCCCATGGGAAGGAGCGCCGGCGCGAGGAAGATTCTCGAGCACGGTCCATTCTGCCGGGACCTTCCCATCGGAGCTGCGCGGGGTACGAGAGGCGGGCCCGGGCGCGTTCCCAGACCCCCCAGTCCTCAAGGAACCCGCGCTCCAGTCGGTCCCCCTCTCGGTGCTCCTTGTCTCCCACCCATCGGTCGCGCTCCCTGGACCGGCGGGTGGACGATCTCCACCGACAACTCCAGGTCCTGAAGGGCCACTCCAAAGATCCCTTCGCCGACTTGGAGATCTCCTCCCAGCCGGCGCTTGCCTCGAGGATCCTGCGGACCCCGAATCCGCCGGGGTTTAAAATGCCGGCGATCGAGCCCTATGACGGGGCGGCGGACCCGCGGGATCACGTCGAGAGTTTCAGGACCCTTATGCTCCTCCACGGAGCATCAGATCCTCTCCTCTGCAAGGCCTTCCCGGCGACCCTCCGTGGCCCGGCAAGGGCGTGGTTCGCCGGCTTGGAGGCTAACTCGATCCAGTCCTTCGACCAGTTTACTCGCCTCTTCATCACCCATTTCGCCGTCAGTAGCCGGCGGCGACTGGTCTCCGACTCCCTCTTTGATGTCCGGCAAAATGAGGGAGAAAGCTTGCGGAATTATCTTACCCGCTTCAACAAGGCTACGCTGGAAGTCCGGAACCTGAGCCAGGAAGTGGCTCTTTCAGCCCTGAAGCGTGGCTTCCGAAAGGGCAGACTCACCTTCTCCCTGGACAAACGCCTGCCGCGGAGCTTCCCGGAGCTGTTGTCCCGGGCGAACCAGTATGCGGACGCCGAGGAGGCGGCCGCCCACCGGAGCAAGGAGGCCGCCGAGATCCCTCCAAAGCTCGGAAAGAAAAGGCGAAAAGAGGCACGCCAGAGGAGGAGCCCGACGCCTCAACGTCGGCGCAGAAGCCTGTCGCCGGCGAGGAACCACGGCGCCCTACGCCCTCGTTCTCCGCCCCGACGTTTCAACCGGTACACTCCTCTCCTGACTCCCCGGGCCCAGATCCTCATGGAAATCAAGGGGCGGGAGGACCTCCCGGTTCCGAGACAGATGAAGAAGATCCCTGGGAGGAGGCCCTCTCGGGCGTACTGTGAGTACCATCGGGACCACGGCCACGACACCGAAGACTGCTTCCAGCTTCGGGACGAGATCGAGGCTCTCATCCGCCGAGGGCGTCTCGGTCGATATGTGAACGACCGACGTCCCCCCGCAAACTCGCGTCCGGCCGACCCGGCCCCTCCGGAGCCTCGGGAGCAGAATCGACCCGTCGCGGGCGTGATCCATACTATCACTGGGGGCTGCCCCCGGCCCGAGAGGAACGCAGGGGGCTCGACTGAAGCATCAGGGGCAGCCGTCGCAAAGAGGCAGAGGGTCGGTAATGTAATCACTTTTTGTGATGAAGATGTAAAGGGGGTTCAGACCCCCCACGATGACGCCATGGTGATCTCCCTCACTATGGCAAACTATGATGTAAGGCGTGTTCTTGTGGATAGTGGAAGCTCAGCTGATATTTTGTTTTACGAGGCCTTCTAAAAGATGAGCTTGTCCAGACAATTGTTGCACAAAACATCCACCCCCCTCATAGGATTCACTGGTGACGCTGTCTCGGCCGAAGGTGTCGTTGAGCTGCCTGTGACTGCGGGCGTTGCACCCGCAGAAGCCACGGTGCGGCTCGGGTTCTTGGTCGTCCGTGTTCCCTCGGCCTACAACGCTATCCTCGGACGACCCGGACTGAACGCCCTTCGCGCGGTGGTCTCTACGTACCACTTGCTCATGCGGTTCCCCACGGCGGCCGGGATTGGAGAGGTCCGAGGTGACCAACCGACCGCAAGGCAATGTTTCCTAGCAACTCTCAAAGGGAAGAAGCCCGTAGAAGCCTTAAGCGTCGAGTCCCTCGACGCCAGAGACGAGGTGGCCTTGCGGCACGGGGAGCCGGCCGAAGGTGTGATCGAAGTTCCCCTCGAGGAAGGTCGCCCGGACCGGACGGTCCGGGTCGGCACCAATCTCGACCCGGGAGCTCGGGCTCGGTTGGTGGAATTCCTCCGAGCCAACGCCGATGTATTTGCCTGGTCGGCGACCGATGTACCTGGGATCGACCCGGAGGTCATTTCTCACGCCCTCAACGTCGACCCAACCCACCGACCAGTAAAGCAGAAGAAGAGACACTGTGCCCCGGATCGGATCCGAGTGGTCGACCAGGAGGTAGACAAGCTCTTGGAGGCAGGATTCATAAGGGAGGTCAGCTACCCCGAATGGCTGGCAAATGTCGTACTTGTCCGGAAGGCGAGCGGAAAGTGGAGGATGTGCGTCGACTACACCGACCTGAACAAGGCATGCCCCAAGGATAGCTTTCCGCTTCCGCGGATAGACCAACTGGTCGACGCGACTTCCGGGTATCAGCTGCTGTCTTTCATGGACGCCTTCTCCGGCTACAACCAGATAATGATGGCTCCACAGGACGAGGAGAAAACTGCCTTTATAACAGACCGGGGGCTGTACTGTTACAAGGTAATGCCCTTCGGTCTGAAGAATGCTGGCGCCACTTACCAGCACCTCGTCAACAAAATCTTCAAAGAGCAAATCAGCCGGAACATGGAGGTGTACGTGGACGATATGCTGGTGAAGAGCCGCCATGCAGACCAGCACATCGCGGATCTGGAGGAGACTTTCGCCACCTTGCGGAAGTTTTGCATGAAGCTGAACCCAGCGAAGTGCGCCTTTGGCGCTTCGGCCGGGAGGTTCCTCGGTTTCATTGTCAACCAGCGGGGGATCGAAGCCAACCCGGACAAAATCAAGGCCATCCAAGATATGTCCCCTCCGGCCAAAGTGAAGGAGGTTCAGGAGCTCGCTGGGAGGGTCGCCGCGCTCGGACGATTTGTGGCAAAATCGGCCGAACGCTGCCAACCTTTCTTCAAGGTGTTGAAACGCCCGAAAGACTTCCTCTGGACGGCCGAATGTCAAGCAGCATTCGACCAGCTCAAGGAATACTTGGCGTCTCCTCCTCTGCTGTCCAAGCCGCAAGAAGGGGAGATGCTCTACCTCTATCTGGCGGTCTCCCCAACCGCAGTCAGTGCGGTACTGGTTCGGGAAGAGGCAAAGCTCCAGAAGCCTGTGTACTACATCAGCCGGGTCCTACGGGATGCCGAGACGCGGTATACGAAGGCTGAAAAGATCGCCTTCGCGCTGCTGACCGCGACCAGGAGGCTTCGCCCCTATGTCCAGGCCCATTCTGTCACCCTCTTGACCGATCAACCGCTGCGGCAGATCCTCAGCAATCCTGAGAATGCGGGACGGCTGGTGAAGTGGGCAGTAGAACTTGGTGAGTTCGACATCCGCTACCGGCCCCGACCCGCCATCAAGGCCCAGGCGCTCGCGGATTTCCTCGCTGAGTGCACGGTGCAGGAGGCGGAACCTAGGTCGCCGGAAATACCCAGCCTCGACCTCCCGATTTGGACGCTTCACATCGATGGGTCGTCGAACCCCGAAGGTGGAGGGGCCGGGCTGGTCCTCACCAGCCCTGATGGAGTGATAGCCGAGTATGCCTTGAGGTTCGGATTTCCAGTGACCAACAACGAGGCGGAGTACGAGGCCCTAGTCACGGGACTCAAACTCACCAAGGAGCTCGGCATCCGGCGCCTGAAGGTCTTCACCGACTCCCAGCTGGTGGTCGGGCAGGTCCGTGGGGAGTTCGAAGCCCGGAACCCGACCATGCAGAATTACGTCCGGAAGGTGCAAGCACTCATTCCCGACCTCGGCAGTGTCGACATCCAGCAGGTCCCAAGAAGTGAAAATGCCAGGGCCGACAGGTTGTCCCGCTTAGTGAGCGCAGACGCGCACAACTTGTCGAGGGCGATCTACCTGGAGACCCTGGATGCCCCGAGCATCGGCGAGGCTGGAGCGGTGATGGCGATTGATCCGGAGCCGTCTTAGATGGACTCGCTTGTCGCCTACCTCGCCGAAGGGATCCTCCCTGAAGACGAAGATCAAGCTCGGCGACTTGTTATGAAGTCCGCCCACTACGTACTCTATGAAGGGAGGCTGTATCGGACCTCGTTCACCGCCCCCCTCTTAAAGTGCCTCCGCCCCTCGGAAGCGGCCTACGTCCTCGGCGAAGTCCACGAAGGCGTTTGCGGATCACACTTGGGGGCTAGGTCCTTGGCGCACAAGATCATGAGGCAAGGCTATTATTGGCCTACCTTGTTGGAGGACTCAAAGGATCATGTACGGAAATGCGACGCCTGCCAGCGCCACGCCAACGTCCAGAGAGTCCCTTCTATCCCCTTGGCACCAATCACTGCACCCTGGCCCTTCGCCCAGTGGGGAATGGATATCCTCGGACTATTCTCCGTCGCTTCAGCTCAGCGGAAATTTTTGATTGTTGCAATCGACTACTTCACCAAGTGGGTGGAGGCAGAGCCGCTGGCCACTATCACGGAGGCGCAAGTCCGGAAGTTCGTGAAGAAGAACATCATTGTCCGATTTGGGGTACCTCGGGTCCTCATCTCGGATAATGGCCGACAGTTCGACAACAAGCATTTCTGTGACTTCTGCGAGGAGTTCGGGATCGAGCATCGGTTCACATCTGTGTCGCATCCCCAAACCAACGGCGAGGCCGAGGTCACAAATCGGACAATCCTCCAAGGAATCAAAGCGCGAATCGGTCGGACGGGGCAAGCTTGGGTCGAAGAACTCGAGAATGTCCTTTGGGCGTATCGGACCACGCATCGGACCCCTACCGGGGAGACGCCTTTCAGCCTAACCTATGGCACGGAAGCCGTTGTCCCCGTGGAGCTCGGACTCCCCTCACCTCGGGTGGCCGCGCACCGACCCGAAGCCAATTCGGAGCAACTCCGAGGGAACCTGGATCTCTTGGAAGAAGCGAGGAAAATGGCGCAGGTTCGGATGGCGATGTATCAGCGGAGGGTGGCCCGATATTACAACTCCAAGGTCCGACCGAAGTTTTTCAGAGTTGGAGATCTGGTGCTAAGGCGAGCTAAAGCATCTCAACCTGCGGAAGGTGGGAAGCTAGCGCCAAATTGGGAAGGCCCGTATAGGGTTCGCTGGGTAAACCGACCTGGCTCCTACCAGTTGGAGGCCCTAGATGGTCGAGAAATTCCAAGGAGCTGGAATTCCGCTAACCTGCGGATGTATTACCAGTAGAACGACAATGCCAGAAAGACAGTTCAAAAATGTATAACACTTTTCATTTCAATAATTTCTGGTTACAATGGCGTGCTCGTATGATTACAAGGAATTCCCAGAGGGGAATTAGGGTGTAAAGAAAGTAAAGAAGAGGTGGAGACTCCGAGGAGCTGAAGATCTGGGATCCCGAAACCTCCATCTGAAGCGGCTGCAATCCCGCCGGAAGTGGGTGTTTCCAACCGGAGGCGCCATCGGCGTCTCACGAAAAAGACGAAGAGCCGGCGCGGATGAAGAAGAAGTGGACAAAGGAGAAGTCCACACTGCTCCTACCCAGAGGCGCCATCCACGCCTCACGAAAAAGACGAGGAGCCGCCGCAGAAGAAGCTCCCGCTGCCTCCAGGGGAACGCCACCTCCAAGGGATATTCCGGTCCTCCCCAGTGTTAGGGGAGAGAAGGAATACAAGGGAGAAGAGCATATGGAGGCGCGGTCCCGGATCAAGCGTCTGGTGCGGAGCTCAATCGGGAGGCCGAACTTCAAGGAGGGGAGATGTGATCCCGGATGAAACGCCTAGAGCGGAGTTCCGCCGGGGAGAACCTCCTTGTTGATCCCAGATGAAACGGCTAGTTGGCGGAAGTCGCGAAGGGCGCGCCTCCCGTTCCTTCGGTAGGGGTCTCTCAACCATGCGCCGGAGAGGAGGCCCACGATCCATGGCAACCTGAACAGCTCCGGCTTGGCAGGCTCCATCGCACCTGCACCTATATTTATAGCCAAACTGCGGCCCCCCGGTCGTTCCGATGCGGGTGGCTCCAATAAATGCGGGCGCATTGAATCCGGAGCCGATCCGGCTCTCGAGGCGTATCTTCCCGCGATTTCCTAAGCGTCATTCTCCTTAATCGCATTCTTTGTGCAGGACACTCCGGGTGGCCTGTACCCCTAGGTCCACGTATCTCCGCTCGCGCCCCAGGCCGCATCCGCCTCGAAGAACGCGCGTATCGCGGCCGCTTAACTGACACTCCTCGCAAGCGGCAACTGGCGATCCGATTTCCCAGGTAACCCCTTAATTAGCATTTAATGCCCATCTGGTGTTCCCCAGGCGACGCTTGGAGAGGAGGAGAAACACGATCGCAGCTGCCCATGGAGAAATCCCGTCGGGCGGCAAGCGACAGGCGCACGACCAGCGAGCGGAATTTCCCGAGGCTCGGCCCTCGGATGCCAGGCTAACCCGATGATCATCCCGGGAGCAGACTAGCCTGAAGCCCCGACCGGTCGCCTCGGCTTGCGCCAGCCTTGGCCGACCAACGAGCGGAATTTCCCGAGGCTCGGCCCTCGGATGCCAGGCTAACCCGATGATCATCCCGGGAGCAGACTAGCCTGAAGCCCCGACCGGTCGCCTCGGCTTGCGCCAGCCTTGGCCGACCAACGAGCGGAATTTCCCGAGGCTCGGCCCTCGGATGCCAGGCTAACCCGATGATCATCCCGGGAGCAGACTAGCCTGAAGCCCCGACCGGTCGCCTCGGCTTGCGCCAGCCTTGGCCGACCAACGAGCGGAATCTCCTGAGGCCTGACAACCCTCAGATGCCAGGGTAACCCGATGATCATCCCGGGAGCAGACTAGCCTGAAGCCCCGACCGGTCGCCTCGGCTTGCGCCAGCCTTGGCCGACCAACGAGCGGAATCTTCCGAGGCTCGGCCCTCGGATGCCAGGCTAACCCGATGATCATCCCGGGAGCAGACTAGCCTGAAGCCCCGACCGGTCGCCTCGGCTTGCGCCAGCCTTGGCCGACCAACGAGCGGAATTTCCCGAGGCTCGGCCCTCGGATGCCAGGCTAACCCGATGATCATCCCGGGAGCAGACTAGCCTGAAGCCCCGACCGGTCGCCTCGGCTTGCGCCAGCCTTGGCTGACCAACGAGCGGAATCTCCCGAGGCTCGGCCCTCGGATGCCAGGCTAACCCGATGATCATCCCGGGAGCAGACTAGCCTGAAGCCCCGACCGGTCGCCTCGGCTTGCGCCAGCCTTGGCCGACCAACGAGCGGAATTTTCCGAGGCTCGGCCCTCGGATGTCAGGCTAACCCGATGATCATCCCGGGAGCAGACTAGCCTGAAGCCCCGACCGGTCGCCTCGGCTTGCGCCAGCCTTGGCCGACCAACGAGCGGAATCTCCCGAGGCTCGGCCCTCGGATGCCAGGCTAACCCGATGATCATCCCGGGATCAGACTAGCCTGAAGCCCCGACCGGTCGCCTCGGCTTGCGCCAGCCTTGGCCGACTAACGAACGGAATTTCCTGAGGCCTAACCCTCGGATGCCTGGCTTAGCGCCGGAAGAATTTCCTGAGGCCTAACCCTCGGATGCCTGGCTTAGCGCCGGAAGAATTTCCTGAGGCCTAACCCTCGGATGTCTGGCTTAGCGCCGGAAGAATTTCCTGAGGCCTAACCCTCGGATGCCTGGCTTAGCGCCGGAAGAATTTCCTGAGGCCTAACCCTCGGATGCCTGGCTTAGCGCCGGAAGAATTTCCTGAGGCCTAACCTTCAGATGCCTGGCTTAGCGCCGGAAGAATTTCCTGAGGCCTAACCCTCGGATGCCTGGCTTAGCGCCGGAAGAATTTCCTGAGGCCTAACCCTCGGATGCCTGGCTTAGTGCCGGAAGAATTTCCTGAGGCCTGACCCTCGGATGCCTGGTTTAGCGCCGGAAGAATTTCCTGAGGACTAACCCTCAGATACCTGGCCTAGCGCCAGAAGAATTTCAAGAGTCGGGAGTCAGCGAGACGCTATCAAGAGTTAAAAAGAAGAAGGACGAAAGTGAAATGAAGAAACTCTATTTGCATTAACTTTCATTGTTTCAGGGCCGAGACCCATACAACTTGGCAAAACGCCAACACACAAAGAAAAGAACAAAAATACAGAAGGTCAGCTTGGAGGAACCCCCGGGTCGAGAACGTTGGGCACGTCCGCAGGGGGTAGGAAGACGGTTGGAGAAGCAGCAGGCAATGGCGCCGGAGGGGAGTCGAGAAGGGAGATCCCACTCAGGTCAATTTCGGGGTACTTAGCCGACACCCTTGCCAGGCCTTCCTCGAAGCCTAAGACAAAGGAGTCGGACCCCGTGTCCGACATGTCACGGACGAACTCGTCGGACTGACGATAGGCCTGTACCGCCTCCGACATATCACGGGTGAACTCGGCGGACTGACGATAAGCCTGTACCGCCTGACGCCCGATCTCCGCACTCTTCTCGGCCAGCGCCGCCTCTGCCCGCTCCATAATCTGAGCCTTCGCCTCCAAGACCTTCGCCACAATCCGGTCATCCGCCTCGGAGGAGACCCTCAGCAGATCAGCCTGAGCCTCCTTGTGCTTCGCCTCGGCAGCAATGCGAGCAGCCTCAGCCTCCTCCAGGCGCGAATGAAGCTCCTGGTCGCTCGCGCGGAACTTCTCCAAGGCCGACTCCAATTCGCCCAGCTTGGCTTCAAGAGACCGGGTTCGGTTGCGGGCGCTGTCGGCTGACCGCTGGGCCTTCTCCCACCTCTCCCGGTAGTCGGCAGTCTTCCGGGACTGCTTCTCGGCCCGCTCCTCCGCCTTCTTGATCTCGCCCTCGAGACCCGAGGCAACCTTGAGTTGCTCCTGAGCCTCCAACAGTTGCTTCTCGAGGGTGGCGAAGCCGAGTGCCCGCTCTTCGGCCACCTGGAGCCTCGTCTCGAGGTCCCTGGTCGTCCTCCCCGCCGCAGCCTGACCTCCCTCCTCTACTGCCTTCAGTTGGCTCTCGGCCCTCGCCAGAAGCCTCGCCTGTTCCTCGTAGCACTCCTCCAGGCGGATCATGTACTGGGCGAGCTAAGAGATAGGAAAAACGAGGGCGTCAGGTGGGGATCAACAGAGCCTATAAATGATGAAAGTGACCAAAAGAGCACTCATCGACATGAGACAGACGCAGCTGGCAGCCCCAACGTCAGGGACCCTCATCTCCCGGACCCGCCTGCGGTCCTTCTCCAGCAGCACCGTCTCGATGAGGTTTCGGGCGCCGGCGAAAGTGAAGGCCGACCCCGACTTCTCTCCGGAGTCGGACGGTGGTTCTGCAGCCTTACCCTTACCCATCGCTTGGGGAAGAGTCATGCTGACCATGCTCGGGGCGGGGACCGCCCCTGGAATTGACAGGGTCCCGCTCGGCCGGAGCCTCGGCGCGTCCCTCCTCGTATCGTCCGGAGCCGACCGAGTCGAAGGCTGGGCTGGGGACCGATCACGTCCGACCCGTCCATCTCGGGCGCGCCCGGGTGATGCCTCCGGAGAAACGGTGGTCTCGGCATCGGAGGGCTGATACAGCGTCAACTCCCGGACCGCGCCCGCGGCGTCCCCCTGATCGGTGGGTCCGAACCCGTCTGTCGGCGTCGGAGTCGCCTGCCGGCGGGACTTCTTCGCCGGTGGGGCCCCGCTCGGAGGAGCTCGTTTCTTCCTCCGGACTGCTTCCAGTAGGGACGTCCTACCAACAGCCGTTGCCTTGTCCGACCGCATGACGTCGTCGATCTCTGCAAAAAGGACGAGGTGGTCGGAGGTTGAGGAACTGAAGGAAAGAACGAGACGAAAGAGGAGAAAAGAGCTAAAAAGAAATGGTGGCGGGCTCACGGTCAGCGGGGACCGAGCTCAGACCGACGTTCACCAAGGTATCCTCGGAAATAAGGCGAGCCACCGGGGGGAGCCGGCCCTCGGCAACCAACTCCTTCAAGACGGCGACGCCATCGGATTCCTCCCTCGACAACCTCGATAGGCCAATCGGGGACTTCATCGGCGTCTCCCAGGTTGCCCTGATTCCCCAAGAGGGATCTGCGTCAACGAAAAAGAAG